>NW_004524742.1:104367-159822 GCF_000260255.1 Octodon degus
AGAAAGAAAGAAAGAAAGAAAAAAAAGACCGGGGGAAGGATAATTAGATCAAATCTATATGATGCTTTGCGCTTTGAGAGGAAGACCCTTGGAGGATGTGCTTTGTCAGTATGTTTGTCTCTTTACAGACACATCCACCCCCAGATGTCTCCATACTAACTCAGGTCCCATCAGTTTTTGATATTTAAACTTTAGAAAACAGTGGGAGCTATCTGAAGACTTCTAAAGAGTCACAGATCTATAGATCTTAGTGGGGGACAGAACAGCAGGATAACATGCCCAGGAAACCAAGTAAATAGTCTTTATTGTCTTGAGTCCCTGAACCCCTTCATTTTCCCTGGCCATTCTCTGCCTTATTACCTGTGTCCCAGTCCCCTTTGCCACATGATCTTAAGCTGTGGCATTCTCTCTAGGTTTTATTAAAAGGAGGCATCTTCATTAAAAGGGCACCTGTACTAAAAGGGGCACAGATAGTTCATTGTTATCATTCCCGCCTTTCTTCCTCATTTAGAAGTTGGCATGAAGGGTTTGATGTACAGAACAATATCCACTGCTCTAATGATCTGTAGACTGGGACAGGAGCTCAAAGGCTCCTGCTTCTCTGCCTCACACTGTGCAAGGGGAAGCAGCTGGTACTCATGTTTGATGAGAAGGATGGAACAAAGCATGTTAAGAGGACTACACAGAAGCCCTGGGAGTCATAACAAGCCTTGTGAAAGTGTTTCAACTCCATTCCTCAACCTTAGCTGTTATGACAAATGTGTCAAAGCTTTAGACAGAGAATACTGGATCTTGATGGAGCCTGGGTTGATGTAGAATAGCACTGGTGCCTCCAAGTCAATATACTGAAGAGGGAAGTAGAGGAAAAGAACATCTTTGTGAAAGGACAAGGTTGCTGGCATGTACTGTTGAATTTGCTGAGCATTAACTACTTTGCAAAAAGTAAATAAATTTCAGGTCTGGAAAGCCACTTTGTCACAAGCCTACTTTATGTTTGTGTTGATGCCATTACAATGGATTGACCTGAGACTGAAATATAAAAAATACCGAGGATTCAGAAAAATGTATTCATCTCGAAGTCTGCAAATAGTTGGCTCCTAGATGTGAAAGGGTTTTCTTGCCTTCCCTGGGCCACCTGTCATCAGTCTCGAGATTTCATTTAGATTTTCTGTGAGCAAGTGCATTTCGGTACGTTGTGACTTCCCAGCAAGGGAACAAGACACACATAAAAGCCCACATTGCTTCCCTCTGGGACATGTATTTGGGGCCAAGCTCCAAGTGATGATTGCAAAAGTGCCCTGAGTAAGATGCCAATGTTCCTGTCACCTGCTGTGCAGCAATTTCAAAAATCTGTGAATGCTTCTATGAATATCTAGGGCTAGAGAAAGAAGTAAATATTGAAGTCTACAGATTATACATTATTTTCTGCTTATTTCCCTTCAGATGAGTGGAGTCAGTCACGGTGGAACACAAGTAACCTTTACTAGAAAAAGTAAAGGTGTCTACTAGTCCGGGAATACAATTTCAAGTTTCATTGGCTTGGAAGCCCAGTCCTTCTAAGTCTTCTTTTAGCTTTAACTGGAAGTGAAAGCAGAAATATTTCTTATTCAAGTAGCTGGACTTCAGTTGGCTTCAGAGGGCTACAGGTCAGAGTATAGTTTCTGGATTTCAAAGACTGCCTCATTACCCAAAAAAGGCAGGGACTCAGAAGAGCTTGATTCTTTTTCACTGTTCTTACACATAGCCTGATAGAAATTTGTATTTACATTGTGTGTGCTTTAAATTTGCATCTGCAAAATGGGGATAAATAACCTTTATTGACCTACTGAAAACACTGTAAAGAAGTTAGTTAATGTCTTTACAATCTAGGGTAAGTAGCTGTTCAATCAAGAGGTTTTAAAAATATTATTATTATTATTATACCAATCACAGAGTGAGGTCACACAAATAATTGTTTTCTTTCCTGTCTAATGACACATTCTTAAAGCTCTTAGGGAGCCCCTTTCAGCACAGAGTTACCGGAGTCCTATTGATTGCTCTTTAGAAATGAATGAAAAAAGATTGTAAAATCCAGTGGGGAGACAGGTACTCTCATGCACTGTTGGTGGGAGTGTAAATTAGAACAGCCTTTTTGGAGGGCAATTTGGCAAATTCTATCAAAATTTAAATGCTCAAATCTCTCTACCCAAGCAGTTTCACTGATGGATTTCCAACTTAGAGAAAAATATCCACATGTACTCAAAGAAACTCGTGCAGAGATGGTCTCTTTTGTTGTTATTGAGAATATATTTGTAAAGTTTTACACGACTTTCAATGAACAATTTATAAAACTTAAATGACATTTCAGTCATACTGTGACATCGTATACAGCAGCTAAAGGTAAGTAAGACAATCTGTTGAAAAATTCTTTAGATATGTATTTGAGTGAAACAAAATCCACCATGTTTCCATTTACATCACAAAGGTATGTGTTTATTTAGTCAAGTTAGAGAATGCTTAGAAAATTTAGGAATAGGCGTTCGCTTGCTGCGCTTCGGAAAGGAGGATGTGACAGCGAGCAAGGGCTTTACTTTCTCTTTTCTCTTTAGTGCCATATTCTTTGGGCATTTTATATTTTTACTTTTTTTTTATTGATACAGGGATTTGCTCTGCAGTTTGGACTCATAGTGATCCTCTCGTGTCAATCTTCCCAGTGCTGGGATTACAGGCATGCGCACTACGCCTGGATTCCGGGCCCGCCTGGATTCCGGGCCGACACAGTGCTTCTGGGGTTCCGGGGCCAGCAGGGGCATGTGGTACTGGGGACCTTGTGCTTGGAGGGCAGGTACTTATGCCGCTGATCTATCTCCTCTGCCCCAACCTTAAAATTTTAAAATAATTTTTAAATTGTCTATTTCTGTAGCATATACCATCAGGAATAGTGGAAGAAGAGTAAAAATTGTCGGGAGATCTTAGATTCATTGATTTATTAATTTCATTTACCTTGATTACTTTTTCCTCATTGTGTCAGAATAAGAATTTCTTATGGAATAAGAAAAGCATAAAATACTATCCTTGCAAGTGTATTTCACAGAACGTGTATCTCAGACTTGAATAGAAATCCTGTTATTCGAAGCATAATCTACAGGACTGGACATCCCTTTCCCTTTTCCTAGAAAACTTCATTGACCTATTACATGCTAAGTCTGGAATTGTTCTTAGGTTTAGTCTCAGAAGGGTACTGTTATTGACCTAAACCAATCCACCCTACCTTGGTTTAGCTTAAGCATCCACACAGCTAAAACAATGAGCACAGCAAAGTTCTATAGACCTATGAGTAGTGGAAATTTTATCTAGTTAATCAGAAGAGGATACCGATTTCATCTGATATTGGGGAACAGCAGCTTTCACTTCCCTTTGGAGGTAAGTGTAGATTTTCTGGAAATCAAAAGGAAGCCAGTTTGGGGATGAAGCTGACACAGTAGGAGATTAGAAGTGAGAAAATTGAAATGGAACTAGAAGTGGTACTTGAGAAGCCACTTAAGTGGGACTTTGTTCACTTAAGTGGACTCTAAACTCCCTTTACTTTCTAACCAGTGTTGGCTGGGCCTTCTGTTATTTGTAAGTGCAAGCATCCTACCTCAGGCATATATAACCCTTACCCCGTGATAGAGCACCAAATGCTGCTTCAGATCCTGACTCATGTCAGAGTACTAGAATGAGAGTCCTGCTATCATTCAGGGGCCAAGTCATTCTAGACAAGTTATGTAAAAAATAATAATGGTGCCTATTCTATAGTAATGCTATTTTGACATAATCAGTCAATATGTGTAAAATGATTGGCACTATGGCTAGCTTGTCATAATGTTAATGAATTATCAGTTGTTTACAGACAAATTTAAGGACTCTGAATCTAGCAAAGGAAACATGAGCTCTTCACTGCAGGACTTCTCAGACCCTTTAATATGCACATGTATTCAATGAATGTTTAGGACAGTTAAGCTGTAGGTAGTTCTGTTCAGAATCATTTGTCCATTGTAAACATTTTTTGTTCAGTATCTTGAATGGCTGATTAATCTGAAGAATTGAAGTCTTGACTCTGAAAGACCATTCACCAAAATAGGCCTCAGAGTGCCAGATGACCAAGAGTCTGTTGGTTTGACCCCTGCACAACTACTGTCTTGGTCTATACTGGGAGATACACAGCTGATGTATTTTTTTCCTATGTCTAACTGAATAAAAGAGATACTTGTATCTGAAATTCTTGCTTTCAAAACCTAATTTTCAAGGGCATAATGAAAGTTTAGTAAACCATGCTTCCACTTGCAATGGCTACCATTGATTGAGTGGCTATGATGCAATAAACATTTTACTAAACTTTTTAGATTTATCATCTGAATCATCTCAGCAGTCACATAGTATAGGTACGATGATCTATCTTTTTTACAGATAAGATAACTAAAGCTTAGAAAGAAAATAATGGTCAAGTTCATCAGCTGCTTAGTGGCCCAACTTGAATTTGCAAACAATCTGTCGACTGGTAATAACAATCAACACATGAAGTTGCTGTAAGGAAAATTTCCAATAAGCATTGTCCTAGAGTGCACATCTAAATATTTACAATTGAAATCTAGTGGTCCAGTAATATCTGTAAGCCAATTTGTGTGGGGATACATCAGTGTACACACAATACGAATTAACTAATGAATGTGATTTTTAAAAATTTCATCTTCCATGTGTTTTAAAGCCATCATTATCAAAGCACCTGAACTACTGAGAACCTGTAACATAGCTTCTTTATCAAGGAACATGTGCTTCTCGCCGTGGTCAGCTTGCCTTTCAGCCTTTTCTGAATAGTTGATAATTCAGAAACATTCCCCTATCCAGTAATTAAAGATGAATTTTCCAGTCCTGTTGAAAAAACTCCTCAATTTAGCTATGACAGGTTATGTTTTATAATGAGGTGAAAGGATACCACTGCTGGAGAAAAAAGTTCCACAGACTCTGCTACTCACAAAAGGCTGTCAAATATTATATACTTCATGTTGCGAGCGGCTCGTTGTGAAGGGAGTGCCTCTGTTAGACTCGGGCTTTCCTTGGTCTATCTGTATTCTCAGAACAAAAAACATTGTGAAGAATGAAAACACTCTTTAAGGAGTCATATGCTTAGTGACCAACTGGCCGTTTTCTCCCCAAGAAGAAACAAAATGCTCACACATGGCCCTGCCCTCTGTCTTTCCATTGCCTGCTTCAGGGAGCCTAATTATGTAACAGATCTGCATAGCAAAGGCAGGGCTGAGGGATGGGTGGATTGGCTGGGGCAAGCACTGCCTCTCCCAGTCTGGGAAGTTTGCTATAAACTGGTTCGGAGGCTGTTTTTGTAGACTGTAAACCCCAATCACATCATCCTGTTTCTTTATTTGTTTTGCAAGATGATTGTGATTGTCATCTTTGCCCTGGCCAAAAGGTAACAGTGAGCTAGCTTTATTTCCTGTTTAAATTTAGATCAGAATGTCTGTGGAGTTCATATCACATTGATTGTGTGCGTGTGCGTGTGTCTGTGTGCGCATGTGTGTATTGTTTTGTACACACACTCACTCCAAGCTGAAACTGTTGGAACAAGGCCACTTTTCAGCCTTGGTGTGTCATCTCACATGAGATCCAGAGTCCCCAAGGACTTGCAGCCTTTTGCACTTGGGAAGTGGCTAAAAGGTTGGATGCTGGCTCATTTCCCGTGGTTCCTTTGAACACAGACAGCTGTTTGAAGACGGGAACTTGCTGTCATCCACATTGTTCCAGTAGATGTTCCAGAAACTTCCTGAATGGGACTCACCAAGCTGGCCTATTTTTAGTGGGGAGGTATGTGCATAATAAACTTTATAAAACATATGTACCTAATGCTACAAGTATATAATAAATGCAATTTTTATACTAATATACTAATATAATTATATACAGTATAATGGAATATATATTATATATAAAATTAGTATATTATGATACAAATTACATTTTATACCTATAATTTTTTTAAGATAAAAAGGTCTTCTAGGACATTTGCAGCTTCTGTAAATAATAAAGAGTCAAAAGGGAAGCAGAGGGATTTGAAACACCTTGTTCGTGTTCGGATCTGTGACACTGGGGACTGTACAGTAATGTATAAACAAAACCAAAAGGGGAAATTATTTTTTTATTTGGGAAATTATTTTTGTCAGCTAGAAAATTTTATTTTTAAAGTAGTCACAGTTATAGGAAATATTACAGATCATGTGGCACCTTACAGCCTTTATTTATCTGCCTTTTCAGCACCACAGAGTTCATGTTAACCTTGAGAGCACCTTTAAAAAAATCCCAGAGAACTGAGTCCTTGATTTCCTATTTACTTTCAATAATAATTCAGGTTTTGTGTCAAAATACTAATAAATATTGCCAAAAAGACAAATTATTTCTGGACTTTGTTTCTTCAGAGGATGATATCACATTAAAACTTGGCAGAATATGTGTTTGTTAAATATTAACTTCAATAGCTTGAAAGAAAAAATATTGGGAGCCAAAATATGTTGGACAAATAACATTATATCTTAGTGGTTCTGGGCGAGAGTCTAGTCATAAAGTAGGATCTTTTGTGATTTATGTCCCATTGGGACAATACTATTCCAGTATATTTTGTTTGTTTGTTCCACTGTTCTCCACATCACTCTCATGTTTATTGCATTTTGGTGTATATTTAATCTTTATTGCTTTTTCTCTAAATTGTTATATTTTAAGTTTAGTGTCCACAGAGGACTGTCCATCCCAATTTGTGGCAGTGCCATCTAGTGGCAGAATGATAGCTTTTCCTCTCAGGATTTGAATGGGGTAATGGTTAAAGAGCATGCTGGGAACAGAAGCCATTTTGTTAAGCTCAGTGTTATCAAAAAATGGGCAAACTAAAACTCCCCCTTTGCATTACTTTTGTCTGCTTTTTGTGCATCTTTTTTTTTCTCTAAGAAATGGAGGCTTGTTAAAAAGATAATAGCCAAAATCAGTTTCATCAATTCAATTCTTTATGAAGAATTATTGCATTATATTATACTCAGAGAAAGCTAGTAATTGTCCCATGCTTATGTTCATTTTTCTTTCCAACTCTTCAAATTGGTATTATGACATAACCTGGCTTTCACACCTTAGTACCGCATTTCAGTCTGTTTTTTTTTTCCACATGTATCTTCCTCTGAAGTGTCCTGCATTACAAGCCCATTTTAACATGTAAGGAAGAGAGACAACAGCCTTATTTACCTTTAGCACAAAAAAGAACGAAATAGTATGTATGTTAAGTATCTATCAAATATTATGTTTTTATAATTAATTGCACTCCTTTTTTATCAATTTTCTTTGGCACTTATCTTACCTTCAGGAAATTACACTTAGTTTCATTAACATAAGTTTGAGTTTCTGATACTTGGGCTTGATTAATTGTGTGCCCTTCTCTGACTTTTCCCCCAAATTTTCCACTATGACCTTACAAGTGTTGAATTACACTCCAGTTCTTGCTGTTAAACCTGTGACTGGATCACCAGCTCCCTGTAGTTATTGATCTTAAGAAGTACAAGTTCTAGAATAAAAAAGTGCCATGTCTTATTTGTGAGTTCTTAAGCCAAATAATTAAAAGTCTGTTTAATCATCCATAAGATAAAAATTTTGATGCCTGATTTTCAAGATTAAGCCAACACACTTCTTAGTAGGTATCACCTGTAAAATTCAGGTGTTACTATTATTATTATACATTGTTTTCTGCTAAGAATTGCATGGTCTTCCCTCTAGCTACAGTCTCGAACTTGAATGAGAAATGCTGCTAGGAGATTCTCTCTACTAGTTTGGATCTTGCATTTTGCAGAAGCCACCAAGAAAAGTTTACTATCACAGGCCCAGCAGCTATCCTTTACAATAATCACACCTTTCCATATGAGAAGAATCCCAGTTTTCCTAGCTATAACCAACTGTCCTCGGTTTGCTTTCCCTTTCCTGACAGTCTCTTTCCAAAGCCCTGCTATTAGCTCACTTGAGCTCTAGGTAACAAATGCTTTTCCTTAGGTTGCCTCTCTATCATATGATAGTCATACAGGGTTACAGACCTATGAAAAATAACAACGTGCATATGGTTTATTCCGTTAAATGATCAGCACCTCCAAATCTTCAAAGCAGACACTCAGATGGAAATGAGTTTTCCACAAAAAAATTGCATTTCAACATGGCTTTTATAACTAAGCCAAGAGTTAGTGTGTGATTCTCTGCTCCAGCATATCTTATTTCTTCTTGCAGTGATAGTGTTCCTTGCTTGTTGGCATCTGAAGAGGAATGCAGTATTGAAAATTCCTGGAGAGCAGCAGCCATGGCTTGTTCATCTAGAGCCCTCACAAGGCTTAGCATAAAGCCTCTTACATGCTCAATGCTTTTGAAATATTGGCCGAAAGAAGAGATCCCTTCCTCCAGTTAGCCTTTCTAGTGAGATCACCAAGAAACAAAGGTCTTCCATTGCCATTTGAAGCTGAGTAGACTAAGCTCCACATATTGTCAAGTATTTATACAGGCTTCCTTTGCCATCTCTCTTCTAATTTTACTAGGAATTCAAAGCATAGTAAATTGAGTCGGATCTTTTGGAAATAGGTTACTAGGTTTTTGTTTGTTTCAGTCATGAAAACCTAATCCATAAATCCAGATAGCCTTAAGACAGTTAATCACAGCTTTGTAAAGAACTGTTAACTTGGTTTTTGCATTACTTCTTCAAGCACCAGGGCATGTATGTTCTTCCTTAGCTTCACAGTTCCTGTGTGTGGGAAACATCACCCCTTTCTAGATAAAATTTGTTCCAACTCTTCATTCAATACAGTCTCTTAAGAGCAAGAATTATTTTTGCAGATGTTACAAATAAAATTGTGTGTCATCTTTTACCTAGTTGAATTATCTGCACAAGTTTAAATCAGTATGTATCATTTATCTGTTTGTGTGATTTGCTTGTTCATTAGCTCTCTTATGAATTACAATACTTGAGGAGTGCCTCCTACATTTTAGGGTGTGGGTGCTTCATTGCAGACCAGCAGCATCAACTAAATGCTGTCCTTACCCTGATGAACTTGCCGTCTTGTAAATTAGTGAGACAGATATTTCCTGCCTGGAGACATATAGAGAGAATTTTGGGGGTGCACCAGGGAAGCTCATTTTGTGAGTTGTAAAAGACATCACAGTAGAGTGGAAGAAGGTTCCTTTCTGATTTGGAATCTAAAAATACTTTTGCCAGTTTAAGACACTGGTGATACATGAATTACGGTCCCAAGATACAGAAGTATAGGAGAGAATTTTATTATTGTTAAATCTTTGTACAGAAGCATTATTTTTTGGAAAACATCTGTATCTCACAAAATCAAAGTGCAAATGTATAGCATACTATATTTGTTTTCTTAGAAAACTAACACATAATCATTATATATCTCAAGATAAATATGGCTTGTAAGTATTTTAAATATGCTAGGTGCAGATGTAATCTCATCTCCTAGAAAATTTCCATTGAAAGCTTAAAGTCTTTTCTCTGCCTCCATATGGTAGTCTTGGACTTTGATGGAAAAAGCCAGAGGTACCAATTTTAGAGAAAAAGGGCCATTTCTTTTTTTGACAGAGATCTTTAAAGTTTTAAAAATGTATTACAAATAAAGACATATTGTTATTTATTTCCTTTCAAGTACTCCCCTCACTTTGAAGGCAGTAACTGCATCATGCCTGCAACTTTGTTTGTTTGTTTCTTTTAAATGTATTCATTCATTCATTCATTCATTCATTCATTCATTCATTCATTCATTCATTTGGTACAGGGTCTCACTATGCAGCTTGGGCTCATAGTGATTCTCCTGTCTCAGCTTCCCCAGTGCTGGGATTACAGGTGTGCACCACCACTCCCAGGTTTGGTGGCTGCTGGCACTGAGCTCCCAGGGTCCCAGGGTTGGCATAGCATGTGGTACCAGGGCTCGAACCCAGGTCCTTGTGTTTGCCAGACAGGTGCTTAGGCCACTGAGCTACCTCCCTGGCCCACTTGCCACTTCCTGAAGCAGCTCTGAGAATCTTCTTTCATATCTTTACTTGTGCTGCCACTGTCATGGCTACCTAAATGTCCTGAAATGACTCAGAATATTTACTACTGTCGTTTCAGCTTCAGAAAGAGCTAGGAGTTGCATGGTGTCAGGTCTGGTGAAGAAGGTAGATGAGGCCACCGGGTAATGTTCTTAGGAATCTGTCTTTCCATTAGATGACTCTCAGAAGCATTCACCATGTTTGGTTTTATTTATTTATTTGTTTGTTTATCACACTTCATGAAGCACAAAAGAGAACTTCCAGAACTACTACAAAAAGGGGTAAGAGCAATGGAATAAGAGTACTTATAGCAAGAAGGAATATTCTGAGGGAGATTAATAGACAAATTTTAATTTTTAAAACTTGAATTCTAGTTTTTGATTAGTACTCATTCTCTGTGAGACATGGGAGAGAAGGTCGATTCCATGAAGAATGACAGGGCATTCAGTCAGGAGACATTTCTTTCCCACTATGCACCTCTGCTTGAGCAACTAGTTGCCAAAATGTATCCTAAATGCTCAATCTCATGTCGTTCATCCATCTCCCTGCTTTCTGGTTTTAGCACTATCTTTTGAACAGTTTTAAGTGGGAAAATCTTTGCATCTTGTGCCAGTCACTTAGTGTACATTAACTCATGGTAAACAAAAATTCACTCTAAACAATTTAATAGTAAGGTTCACATAAGACAAGGTCACTTAATTTAGGTGAACCCATTCCAAAGTTTTGTAATATTGTGACTTTCAAGTTGTTGCCTCTTTGGGTAGAACAGTTCATGATGCACTCTGCAGGTTTTTGAGCTGGAGCTTCTAATCTACCAGGGCCATATTTACCTGTGTTACCTATTTTCATTTCTAGCACTATTTCGAGTGCTCACTACCAGGTTGTATCCAGCCTATCCATTCCTATAATACTCTGCTCCTGCATCTAGTGTGTATTAAACATCTTTCCTTTTCTGGACACAATACCCAGAAGTCAACTTAAATGAGGAGGGGTTTAATTTGATCATAGAGTCTATGATGGACTGGCTCCAAGTCATGGACAGCATCACAGAAGGAGCAGAGGAGGGGAAAATGATCAGAAAGGAAGGGGTCAAGGGACCAGCTGGACCTAGATGCTGAAGTCACACCTCCATGATCCACCCAGAAACACCTAGGAAGGTGGTGTGCATAGAAACATCTCTAGGAATCAACGCAAGGCCAATCAAGTGGAAACTTCTCCCTAATCAACTCTGCCCCAATCACCTTCATGTGTCATACTCTTAACATGCAGAGTCTTGCATAATCTATCTTCCGCATTGATTAGCCTTCTCTACCAAATCCTCAATTGTACCCCAGAACTTGTTACCTGATTAGCAGTACTGTTGACTGCTATTATGGAATCCAGCTTGCTTTGACTGACCCTGACCCCACATCAGTTTGTATATCATGTTGCTTCATGGTCTACGTGCCTTCAGCATATCCTCAGCTTAATCCGTCAATATGCTCAAAGCATCCCACGCTACAAAGTCCCTTGCTCTGGTCTGCCCTTCTGGCTACTACATCAGTGCCTCTCTTCCCATGAGCTACTTAGACCCTCTCAGTGGTGGCTGGTTTCATTTCTTTCCCTTGGTTCTTGCTCCTTTCTAATCCACCTATCATACTGCTGACTGATTTATCTTTTCAATATCCTCATGTCTTTTTATTCTCCAAACTCTGAATAGTCCCCCAGTGCTTGCTAAAAAAGTAGAAATTCCTTAGCTTTGCATTTCTTGTCAGGCCTCCCCCAAAGCCAGGCTGTCTGCCAGCCTTCTCAGCTTCATCTCTCTTTATCACCTTTGTATTTCCTACCATCAGTGTAGACTGCGTAGCTACTGGTTCTCCACATGTGCACCGAGGTTTCCAATCTTATTTTGGCTCATGCCATCCCTAGGCCTGGATTGCGTTTGTTCTTTTTAGTTTATCTTCTTTCCCCTTTAGGTCTTAACTACCCAAATCATTTTAAGGTCTAGGTCAAATTTGACCTATTCCTGAGCAACAATGCTCTTTATCATTTCAAATTTCCTTTTGCAATAGTGTAGTTTATTACAGCAATTATTCCATGTTATGCTTTCTTACCTGTATTTATATACGTTCTGCATTTCTTGTATCAGCTCTTTAGGATACAGTTTACATTTACCTCTTGGTTATTCACTTCTTTGCTCTTAAAATATACCAGATTTTAGAATAACATCTGAAAAATGCTAATAATGTTTTTATTGAATGAGTAAACAAATGAATATACCCAGAAGAACAAACTACTGATGGAAGCATATCTCATACCCTAAGTTAGTGTCTAGGTGTGAATAAATTAAAATAATTACCTTCAGTACATCAATTCTTCCAGATATTTTGTAATTGCTCTTATCATGTAAAGCATATCAAGGTAATTGGACATAATGTGTTTACAAGCTGTAAGATATATTGCTGGCCCAGGCTGAAATTTGTTTCCATCTAGATTAGTAATACTCCTTCCTAATGACCTCTGCATCTTGCAGCAGAAGTCATTAGAGAATTTATCAGAAATAGAAATCAGATGGAAAAGCTATCACACCCCTCTTCACCTAAATGCGGAGAAATATTTAGTCTTTTAAAAACATTGATTATCCAGCGGCTTTTAAAGAAAACCCCCAATTTAAAATACAAAAACACCGTGTGCCTTTCTTCTATTCTGACCTATAAAATTGCACAGCTTCAAGTTATTTTGAAACTCAGAAACAGAAATGGGAGCATCAAAATGCAACATTGTCAACACATTCAAAAATCTTGTAGGTTTCAGCTCTCAGAAAGGGACTTATTATTTTCGCTCCTTCTGCTGAAGCCGCCATTTATACAGCCTTGCCTTCCCCAAGGATCGCCAATAAGCTTCACCCATTTTCCCACCACTGAAACAGAGAGGTACCCCTAGGCTGGAGAGCAGCTCCCGTTTAACAGTGAATAACAACAGAACCGGGCTGTCAAGCTCTGACAGCTTGAATGAGGGAAGATTTCAAACAATTATGAGCGGGATTTTAAATTCCTCACCTGAAATATATTGCGGAGTCCTTATCACGAAAGGGAGGTACTTTGGAAACGGCCTGAAAATTCATCCAAGAGGAATTGAAAAGAAACTTGGCAGGTGCTCATGACACAGCAGTGGAGAATAAGAAATGAAGTAGTGCGCTGGGGGGATTTGGAGAGGCTGAACATAATCACTGATGTAAGAATGAGGCCAGGACCCAGGAGATGGGATGTCTGCCCTTTGTTATAAGGCCCTAGGGATTGCTTGTGTCTAAGCCCTTCCTAGTTTTGTGTTTTGTCTCAAGCCCAACAGTGTTAGTCTTATTAGCTGAAAAACAGGCACTGTCTAGTTTAGGAAAGCCCATTCAGGACTGGACAGGGAGGGATGTTACTGCTATTAATATACAACTCTTTACTGACACCATTAATCCCTAGCAGCTCTGATAAAAAAAAAAAATACATCCTCAGTGGTACTAGGTCTATTTTGTTAATAAGGATTTAAATGAGTAAGTGAATACAAATCCTCTTGTACTCAGGCCGAGATTGAGATAGATTTTGATAAAGCTTGCTCTCTCTTTTTCTCGCACAACCATTTCAATATATTCTAATGAATTTCAGCTACAAATATCTTACAAATTTGGAGGGGATGCTAATACTTTAGAGCATTTTGAATTATTTCAAGCATACTTCTATTAGCAACTTTAGTCATTTTGTATTTTTATGACTAGTCACTTTAAATCCTCTTGAAATGAAGAAAGAACAGGTGACATAAGCGAGGTTCAAGCTACTCCAGCCACTTGCTTGTTTTGGACTTCATTACTTTAATTGCTGAAAAAGCAAAGGGAAAGAAGAAAGCTTTCCTAATACTCATATGTGCTTTTGATCTCTACATTTAAAGCCCTCTCTGATAATCTATTTTAGACTCACAGTTTTTGGAAGTAAGGAAGTGAATATGGTACATATATATATCATTTATCACACTAGTACTTTAATGGTGTATGGCCTGCAATCCTCACATTAATATTTCTGCAGTGAAATGCATGCATATTAACATCAGCCTATGTCTGTTTTGCCACTGAATGAGAGATAAAATTCTTTGTATTTTCAGAGAATTCCAAGTTTCCAAATTGTAAATAAGGGGGAGATATCTGCTTAACTTTCTTACTTCACCATTTAAAGCAACAATACATTTCTTGTTATATAGGTCTTGCTTTTATCTCGGTCTTAACCATCCAGCAGAAAAGTGTAAAAACAAGGTATAAAAAGTAAAGTCATATTAATATGCTGAGCTATAAAAGGCTTAAATCAACAACTTCTGACATTGCCAGTCCTACAGATAACCCACTACTATTCTGGACTACTGGACTATATTGGATTATTTTGCTGAATTCACACACCTACAATATTTAAATGGCAATGGAATACCCATCTCTGAAAAATCTAAACAAAAAAGGAGGTACAAATGAAGGACTATTTTGTATCTGTATATACAAAATAGTTAAGATAGATATACAGCTACATTCTCTTAATTCAATGAGTAGAAAGATTTGTACTAATAATATTTGGAGGGTTATCATGTCTGCATCTTGTACTATGAATAATCACTACGAGAACAACAATATGTAATGTATTAGTTATTGAAATTTTCTTACTAATCGGTTTTGAAACTGTCTCATTGCTGTTTGTTACTCAATAAAATTAATTTAAAAAACACTCAACAGTGTACTTTGCTACTAATCAGAAAACTGAGTCTCATTCTAAACCCACATACCTAGCCAAATATGGTACGAGATGCAAACCCAGAACCTTTTTAGTCTATTTTACCATATTGCTTTTCCTTATAGTACATACATGTTTGGTTGGTTTTAATTTTGCCTTATATTTGTTCCTACTTCTTTAATATCCATGAAATCATAAAATTTTAACTATTTTTATTCAGTAATATTAAAATGAAAAGATCCTATGGTGGATGCTAATTGGTGGTTAACTTGTTACCCCTAGCTAAATTGAATTAGCATGGTGCTAGGTGTGGGATGCCCATGAGGATTGTTACCAGCAGCACAAAGGGGAACAGGAGAATGTGTTGGAATGGTGTTAAGGATGCTGTCTGGAGAAGCTGTTCGAGCTTTTGGAGTTATTGAAAGCCATTGGTTCTCCTGGGCCGTTCTGCTGGGTAATCTTGTCATGCTGGCTTTCCTGATGAACTTGGCTATTCTTGTCAGAGAAAGAGCTCAGGACCTTCGTTGTCTCTGAAAATGGCTACGGTTCATTTTGGGGAGCTCTGGTACTTACCTTGACCATTGCTTCCTGGCTCTTGAGGGGAAGATGGTGTATTGCTCAGCCTCATAGAGAAACTTGTCATGTTGGCTTTGCTGATGGGAACTCAGCTTTCCTTATCCCTGGAGGAGCTTGGGACCTCACTGTTGCTAAGGATGGCTGTGCTAATTTTGGGGGAGCTCTAGTTCTTACCTTGAGCATTGCTTCCTAGCTCCAGTGCAGATCCCTCAGCCTGCTAGCACAGATCCTTCATCCTGCTGGCATAAACTTTCTAGCTTCCACCATTTACCTTTGGGCCTTCCCAGTGTAGATCCATGAAACTGGCCTTCATGAGACATTGTTGTGGGCTTTAGGCCTCCAGCTGGACTTGTGGGAGGTATTGTTATGAGTTCTAGGTATTCGGCTGGACCCATGCAGGATATTAGGATCCAGGACCTCCGCTGGATTCTTTGGTCTTTAGTGTGTGGACAGATTTCCTACAATCTTTGTATATGATTCTTTGGGTCATTATAAAATAATCTTATAAAATATGTCCTGTATTAGGTTGTTCATCTTACAAAAGTTTCAAACTACTACAGGTACTTTATCTCAAAAATACCCTGAAATCCTCCACAAAGTGACAGAGTTAAAATTTTACATTGACTGAAGTACTATAAATTGGTATAGCTCAGCCTTTTCCTTGTAAAAATGTCATCTAGGCACCTAACTTAGGAAACTTTGAGGTGGTCTAGATAAGTATATGAAAATCTGGAAGTTTTTTCAGGGTTCACCAAATATTTCCTGAAATAATTCAAAAGAGGAAAAAATGGTGTAGAATTATTTGTCTGCATTTTTTGGCATATCAACTAAGATCAAAATACTATTTTGCAGTTACACAAAAATTTTGTCTCCATGTGTTTTTTAAGAATAAAAGGAAATTATTTTACCTATTCCTTTCTTGTTGTTATTTCCAACAATTATTGAAGTCTACATTTATAAAGGCCTTGACAATGAAATGTGGATCGTCTCCTAGTTCTTGTAAAGGTTTTCTAAATGTGGGTCATGTCCAAAGTTATTCTAAAGTTAATGTTTACCAACTGTTTCAGTGATGTATTGGTAAATGAACTGGTAGGAAATTTGCATACAGATCTAAGCTGAGTACTTTTTGCTCTAGTTCAAATTGATTTGAAAGCTTCATAAATGCCATTTTTGCTCATTAAGAGATAATGAATTTTGTAGTAATAAGGCTGGGGCTTGATAACACATTGTATTATTTTAATATGGTGCAATACAAAGGAAACTGGACCTAGAAGTTTACTTTTGCATACAGTAAGTGCTCTTCTCCAAGGCAAAACCCACTTCAAGAATGGAGAGCAGTTTGACCATCAAGAAGGAAAAAGGAGACAGAGGATCTACAAACCACGGTGCAGAGTTTCAGGGTAAGTCCTGAGGGGATTTGACTGACCTTATCAGATACAAAAGTTACACTTCTTGTTATATAGGTCTTGCTTTATCTTGGTCTTAACCATCCAGCAGAAAAGTATAAAAATGAAGTTTAAAAAGTAAAGCCATATTAATATGATGAGCTGTGGAAGGCTCAAGTCAACAACTTCTGACATTGGAAGCCCTATGGATAACCCACTGCTATTACGGACTACTGGACTATGTTAGACTATCTTGCTGAATTCACACACCTACAATATTTAAATGGCAATGAGATATCCATCTCTGACAAAACTAAACAAAAAAAGGAGATACAAATGAAGGACCATTTTGTATCTGTATATTCAGAATAGGATAGATATATGGCTACTTTCTCTTAATTAAATGAATAAAAAGATTTGTACTAATAGTGTTTGGACAGGATCTCATGTCTGCATCTTGTACAATGAATAACCACTATGAAGACAACAATATGTAATGTATTAATTATTGAAACTGTCCTAGTAATCGGTTTAGAAACTGTCTCATTGATATTTGTTTCTCAATGAAGTTATTTTTTAAAAAAGAAGGAGAAAAGGAAATGCTATTTCTCTGAAAAATTCATGTTTTTTTTTTGTGGAACTTGGGGTTGAATTCAGGCCCTTGTGCTTGCCAAACAAACTCTTATTCTACTGAGCTAGCTCCCCAGCCCCCAAATTCATGATTTTTTTATACCTCAGTTTGTAATCAGAATTCTAGAATAGACTAAATATATTGCTGCAAAGATCTTCCTTAATTCAAAAAATATAAATTTCTCAGACTCTTCAGTGCAAGGAATAATTGTGAAAGCTTCTGTGCAAGACTATAGTTAAGCATTTTAGATAATATGTTCAAAAGGCAAATTGTAAGAGTGCAACATTCTGCTCCAAGAGCACGCAGAAGCACTTTAAAGTCAGAGTTTATGTAATGTTACTTCCTGGCAAAAGTTGCCTTCCAATAAAAAGTATTCAAAAAAGATTTTTATCATTTTGCAATGGATCTGGAATCTCTTCCTATCAAAAGGGAACTGTGGTAGTGCAATTAAAATCTTCAGACACATCATCAGACGGCTGTAACATTGCTTTTCATAAGGTCAGCAACACCATCAATTCAATTAATCCTCTCAAATATTTTCTGCATTGCTCAGAAACTGTTCTCCTGGGGATGGCTACAGCTAAGGGATGGAGAAGGGAGGAGAAGCAGATCAGTGTCTTGGCAGAGCACACTCATGGATCGTCCACTCTGTCTACACTATCAAGAGACTGATTGGAAAGGACTTGGAGGCTTGCTTTTTTTAAAGTTTCTTCGCTGTAGCTCAGTTCTGCTAGCTTTTATGAATACAATGATAAAAGAACAAATGTGCCCTGCCTTTCCCTGTTTCTTTTATATATGTTTACATAGTGACATCATAAACTATGATTTTGTCTGTAACATGTGTGCTCAGATTCATTCTGTAATTTGAGAATATTAGTGCACAAAATCTGGACGGTGAGTGATAATGAATTTTTCATTTTTTAAAGTAGCTCCTCCTTTTTATTTTCCTCCATGCATCTTTCTAAGGATGGATTCCCTCCTCTTAGGATGCCTTAAATCACCTTCCAGGAAGGATTTCTTTTTTGTGGTAACTTGTTGTAAAGACTTCTGCTTTATCAAATAAATGCAGCTTTAGAAACATAGTACATAAATGCTTCTGAATATATTTTAGGGCTTTTCTTTCATAATGCATAAAGTGCTAGTTTCATGTTTCCACCTGTATGAAAGTGCTTTTTAATTTATAAGAAACCTTTACTGAAGTGCTCTGTTTAAGTTTGAGGAAGGAGAGAATCTGGAGAGAGTCCAGATAGAGTAATAAAAATCAGTAAGCCTATATGCAAATACATTTTGGGAAAATGGTAATGCTTGCCAAGATTTTAGTCAACCTGGCAAAAAATTGCATTTTACAAAATGCAGTGGTGATACTCATGTATTTTTTTCACACTATGAATGCTAATGACTAACTCCCAGTGGTTGTAGAGGCGACTGGTCCAAAGAAATCTCTTTGAGCTTATGTATGAGTTACAAACCTAATGTAGATGTGGTTTAAGACTTTTAAAATTGGGCTCCGTGGGTATCCAACTCCTTCTATTTTATGTTATGGAAATGAATCTAAAGGGCAGAAAAAATGTAGGAAAAATGTTCCTAGTTCCAGGCTCTGACTGCAGAAAATTTTTCATTGCTTGATCTCCCTTTCAGTTTGCTGAAAGAACAACTGAAGGAAAAAAACATGAGTTCTCCTAATAGTCTTGAGCTGTTGCAAGAGTTACATCCTGATTTTACCACCTTAGTTTTTCTCAAGTTGAACCATTTCCTGTAAAAAAAAAAAGTGAAGAAAAATTCAGCCAACTGTTCTGGATAGAACATGGACCTCACCATTCCACTGGCTGGGTAATCAATCAAGTACTACGTCTTATTAGCTCTGTGACTTCCGGAAGCTGTGCTAATGAAGGTAAAATTTTGTATTTAGATATTATGGTGCTTATGATGATTAAAGAATACTGAAAGAAACCCAAAGCACTTGGTTCATAATACGTGCTCAAGAATGTAAACAGTTATGTGATCATCTGGTTTAACTATAAAACCAACATCCAGTCATACATTTAGAGGGAATGATCTTTCAGATTAATATATCTAAGTGATAAAATGGAGAAACTGAGGGTAGAAATCATTAGAATGTTCTAAAGACAGACACAATTGAAAATTTTCAAAGGTCAGTAAAAGGCCATACTTCCCTTACTGACTACACCAGCCTATCTTCTTGCTTAATCATATTTAATTAAAATATTGAAGCTGTTCCTTAGAAACAATCCCAGCTCTAAAATGAATACATAGGTATCACAATGAGCAGTGCATAGACATGTCATTTATAATCATTGCCTAAATCCTGAAGGTGGATTTATTTATGTAAAGTATTTATTTTTCATACTAAAATTCGTACTCACTTGGGTGTTCTATATTTTTGTTTCTATATTTCTAGTTGTTAAATCTGTCACCTCAACTTATGCTTGATGCTCTCACTTATATGTTTTATGACTATGAACTATTCTATTAAGTAACCAAAGTCTTGGCTCATAATGGATCTCAACCCTTTAATACACATCACTTTTGAGTTATTTCTTGAAACATAGTTCTCCTCTGAAAGAGAAGGGATAGGGATGGTGAAGGTGAAATTTTAGGAGACCTTTCAAGCTAACTATTCTATGAGAAATAACTTCTATCACTATATAGAGAATATCATGCTGCATTCACATTGCTCTATTTTAATAAGCAAGAGCAAAAGATCTTTAAAAGCAGAAGGTAGCTGACATCAAATTCTTGTACATGACATTACAAAGGGAGGGAGAGGAACAATTGATTCAGAGGTTATGAAAGACTGGAGGGTGTTCCATTGCGGTTAGAGAAGCTGTCATTGGAGGAGTCTTTAAAGGACCTTTTCATTCTTGATGCTGGTCCAGAGAGTATAGGTACTTGACTTCAGTAGAATGACCCAATATAGTCCAATTTCTCTAACTGCAATGGTACACCCATCTCTGACAAAAATAAAACAAAAAAGGGGGGTATAAATAAAGGATCCATTTTGTTGTGAAAAAATATATGTATATATAAGATAGCTAGGATAGATATACAGCTACTTTCTCTTAGTTCAATGAGAAAAAAGGTTTGTGCTACTATTGTTTAGACAAGATATATCTGCAGCTTGTCCTCTGAATAACTACTATGAAGACAATATGCAATGTATTAATTATTGTAACTATCCTACTAAGCTGTTTTGGGACTGTTTCATTGCTATTTTATCTTTTTTCTCGTTAAAATGAAAAAAAATAAAAATAAAGACTGGAGGCTGAGTATGTGGTGTGGGAGGGCTCTTCCTTCTGTAGTAGCAATACGTTGAAGCTACAAGCAGGAGAGATTGTGTTTTTAGTTTTATTCCAATTATGCACAGAATTTTGAATTGCCTTTTTGGTGAATAAGCACCTTGAGTCACCCATAAAGCGTCAGCTTTATTTGTCAAGGCTATAGAGCAGGAAAAAAATAGAAAAGTGTTTGAAGAATTAAATAAAATCAGAAAACTTGTTCTTATACATGCCTTATGTTTTAATAGTAAATCACCAACATTTTAGACCTGGAGCTGGTTGGTAATGCTTAATTCCAGAGGAAAAAATGAAAGTAAAGGAAAAAATTTCCTTGGGATTGGAACAGAAAATAATATTGAAGCAAATAGAACTCTATATACTTCTGACAGTTCAAATGACACGTAAGTACATAGGCTGACAAGGGCTGGTTTGTCCCTGCGGTTCACTTCGCTCAACTCCACATGGTTCTGTAGGACAATGAAATGCAATGCACTTAGAATTTCCAAAAGAAAAAAAGAGAAAGAAAAAAGAAAAAAAAAAGAAAGAAAAAAGAAAAAAGTGAGCTCAGATTCTTTTAAAAGCATTTCTGTGAGAAACGGATCATTTACATGCCAAAAGCACTTTTAATGTGACATATTTAGCACATGTATTATTTAGAAGGAAAGCTGCTTGAACTTGGAGAATTTTAAAGTCTATGAAATGGCACCCCACTGAGCAGAAAGGTAGCTGTTCTCTGTTATGTGATTATTTGGAATAATAGACTTGTACATAACTTTTGACGAAATTAAAGGTATGACATTTACTTTCCTTCAGCCCCATAAATTACACTTTAGAATAGAAAGAATGGGCTGATGCATGAATTTGTTGTTCCTTCAAGCAATTTAACTGATTTTTAAAGAACAGTTTTGGGTTTCATCTATCGAGTAACAGTCAAACAATTATCTCGGTAGATTTAATGAGACTGGTATGTCACTTAACTCTTCTTAAAAGTGGCTAGGGGTCTTTCAAGTGAGAAACACGGACATCCGGGTCTGTTTTGTTTTCTGCTTGGAAGAGAGCACAGGCCCAGTAGTGTGCAGGCGGCTGCAGCGCTAGTCAGAGTCCCGGGAGGACTGGCCCTGCCCGCCCGTGGCACAGGTCATGTAGTGAGAAAACAGAGGGGTCTCAGAGGAGAAAAGTCGGAACTGCAGATTGCACAAGATTTTGGACATGCTTTCCTGATACCCTGTTTTCCAAGTAAAATCTCTTATATGAACCCATCCCTTACCTACAGGGCACGCTTAGAAGATAATCTGTTTCTGTGAGTATAACTAGGGACAAAGTAGCCAAATTGGTAAATAGGGACCTGTTGAAGAGGCCTGAGCTCTTGACCAGTCCTGATTTCTGCTAGTTTGGCCTCATAAGCAAAAATATTGCTAAAGTAAAGCAAATTCCCACACACATACAAACATACGCACAGGCACACGCACGCGCTCACACACACGTACACTTAAATACGTATCAGAAATCTATCCACATCTGCTGGAGAAGAGATCCTCGAGGCTGAGTCCTAGGAAATGTGTCAGGAGTGTATGTGTGTGTGTGTGTGTGTGTATGTGTGTGTGTGTGTGTGCATGTACACACACCTGTGAGAGAGTGCTCATCAAGGAGGGTCCAGCACATGTCTAGCTGCTGCAAATTTAAGGAAATGAATGCTTCCTTCTATTCCCCTTCTTCTGCTGTCCCTTCCCCTCTGCCCTCCCTTGTTCCCCTTGCCACTTGCACATTTTCTTAGTACTTCCAAATATCCAGCATACTTTCTGGTTGTTTTGGGGCAAGTGAATGAATGACTTACCTGGTCTTTACTGTGGTGGGAGTGGGGGGCGTCCCAATGGTTTCTAAGGCTATTTGCAGATTTCCATTTTTAAACTTCTCTCCTCCTCCCCACCCCTTTTACTCCCTCCGGAGATTTCAAGGATAGTGTTTAAATTTGCTTCAGGCTTGAAACTTGGCATTCAGGAAATCAGCTCTCAAACTCCTGAGTAATTGATCTGGGTTCCCAGAAAGTCTCCTTGGTATCTTTTAGATATAGAGACAGTTGGTTAGAAAACAAAAGATGATGGCAAATTGTATTTTGTTGTTGTTGTTTTGTGGGTCCATATAGCTCTAAACACAGGGTGTGTTTCTTTAAGGACGTTGCTCTGGCTAGTCCCTGGTGAGGTATTATTCACTAGGTTTCGATTCCATAAATGAAAATAAGCAAGATGTTGAATGTTAGGGAATTAGCCCTGGTAAAAAAATATTTTAACTATTCATGATCTGTGTCTTTCACTTTTATAACAGCTATGTTGTGACCGAGATGGAACTATAAGTGGATCTATAGCCCAAAAGGGGCAATTACGGTCATCTCAACCAATAACATAATTACGTATAAAACATGTATTTATCAAATACATGCAGCCATTTTGAACTCTTTATGTATTATCATAGCCAATTCACAGCTGTCTCAAAACAATTTTCACCATCATCTAAGCAAAAATCACTGAGAAGGTTAAATGCTAAAAATAAGCTTCTGCACTGCATTAAGGTCATGGCATAAAGCCAGGAGAATCAAAGATTTTTTTTTCATCTCCCCATCTCTATTTCTTTGAGATTAATTAACAGAAGAAATTTAATTGATTCTTATTATCATCAACATTCTTCTGTACTTATTTCAGGAATATGGTTCAAAAAGCTGTTTACCTGAAGGACTTGCAACAGTTACAATGCAAACTGCTTCAAACTCTCTTTGAAATCTAAGTTTACTTCTTTATTTGTGTGTAACATGAAATTTCCATTTTCGGAATAAACATCGCTCCACCTGGGATTATGACAACTTTTCTTTTTTAAACTAAAAATTTAGCATTGTTTGAAGTCTAGTTTGTTTCACACCTTTGCAGGGCACCTTTTAATGCAAGCAGGTAGAATCTCTACTCTTCCTTTCCTGCTGCAATCCAACAGTTACTAATATTCACATGCGTGTGGGGGTGCAAAGGAAGGTTTCCGTTTGCAAGCATGAGGCAAGGTTTTAATTTGTAGCTGATAATTTGCTACTGGAAGCTTACCGTGATTAGTCTTCTTACTGCACCAACAGTGTTTGAGGTGGTGTGAATTACCTGCTGTGTATGTTTTTACCACTCACTCAGGGATGAAAATGAATTACAACATAGCCCTCAATTAAAGCTCAAAATAAGCAAACCTCAGACTTCTTTTATGTCCTCACTTCTAAAGAACAGAATTAGTTGCTTCTGATATCACTGGAATTGTAATTCACACTCTTGGAAATCCTGCAATGGATCTTTCAGCCTCACTCAAACAAGCACATCTCAACTGTTACCCAATTACATTGCCTTTGGTCCAAGTCAAATCATCATCCAACAGCTGAGAATTGAAACAAACTCCATTTGTGAAAATGAGCCATGATGTATTGATAATGCAGAATGTTTTTAAGTGTTAAATCTCACCATCCTACAGAATTTAATATGCTGATTTGGTCCTACTAATGATGAAATCTGGGATACAGACTCTTAGATTTTGATTTAATTTGTTATTAGTACACTGTCAAATTTTCAGCAGTGCTGGGAAGCAAATATATTAGTGAAAACCTGGAATAAACATTTTTGTCACACTGTTGTTAGGTCTTTTGAGAAAACGTCCATCACTATCAAAGAGTTTGTTGTGAGCCTACAAAAGCTTGTATTGTGTTGGTTGGGTGATATTGGTATCTCAAGAAGAATGGCATGAGCACTCACATAGTCTATGTTTATTCATTAGTTCATGTTCTTATTAGGTACCTATTATGGGTTTTATTTCATGCTGCAGGAAATAGGGAGCTCACAAGTCTTACAGTGCTGGAATGAATTCCACATAGAATGATGGTTGATTTCACTCACTTTCAAGAGGCTCCTGTCTTGAGAAGAACTGTGCTCAGGCTGAGCCATGGATCCTGAATCTGCTGTGGCTTGTCCACCCTCCTATTTTCCTCTGGAAGAGAGGAGGGATGTCTGACATCTCACATGAATTCTGAGATAGGAAACAGGACTGCTTAGCTGGGAGTGGGTCACATGTAGGACTGTGTAGAAAGGAAGGGAGTGAAAAGAGGAGACAAAGCCTGGGAATTCCAAATGTGCATAAATCCTTCAACAATGGGAATCTGCTCCACTTTTTGTGTTTTTCCAAGTCAGGGCTTGGATTTACATTGATGTAAAATTCGATGTTTTGATGAATAGCCCGTGTTCCAAGGTTTATAATACTCAAGAGAGGGCAGTTATATACAAGATGCATTATCTCTAGCAGATTTTACATTCCTTGTGATATTAGCAGAATTACATCAAAGTTATTAACAACTTTTTATTCTGGTTTCTTCTACTTTGCATTCATAAATATCCCACTCAAATTCTCTTCCTAGATGGCACAGGAAAGGTCAAATACTCACCTCCGCTTATTTCCCTTCCTAAGTAGAGGACCTTCACCTATCCTCTGGTTCTTCCTGTCACCTTTTCTATTAAATGGAAAGATGGTTGATAAATAGCTTACAGGCAAAGTTGAAATGTTCGTAGAACTCTACCCTTATAAATGGAACAGTATACAGACAGACAGATTATAACTGGCAAATTAATGAGTTTGAAGAAGAATTATTTTTAATATAGGACAGTTTTTGCTCAGCTTTACCTTTCTGGAAGTCTGTACCTTGTTATTTATTCATACATTTATGTGATAATTTAATATTTTGGTTCAGAAACCTAGAATTGGGATTTGTTTGACTTCATGTGGCTATGAGGGCTTTTAAAAGTATATCTTCTTAGATATAAAGAGTTGTTTCTTTGTCAACATGAAGATAATTCCTAAATAACCATCCAGGATTATCCTGGACTGAAACTGAGTTTGGTTTTATTACAGATACATCAGGTGGTTGAATGTGATTAGCTTTTCAGTGAGCTTAACTGTGTGACCTTGGGCAAGCCACTTAACCTCACTGGGCTTCAGTCTCCCTTCTTTATAAAACAGGAGCAATACCTACCTCACAAGGTTGTTGTGGGGATTAATTAGAAACAATGGCTGTAAGGCATTTAAGGTTCCTGATGAAGGCACTATATCAATACAAAATAATATCTATTAAAGTTGGTTTATCTGTGGAAAAAAAAAAAGCCTGTGTGACTGTATACTAGGTTGAAGGTAGGAAGGCTCATTGACCTAGTTTTCTCTATGAGATCAGTAACCTGAGTACAAGCCTGAAACTGAACAGGGGCAGGAGTGGTGCTATAGTTGAAGATACAAGGTCATTTTACCCTGGAAAACAGTGAAAGTTTCCTTGAACCCCCTTGTCTGTCTGTCTGTCTGTCTGTCTGTCTGTCTGTCTGTCTGTCTGTCTGTCTCTGACTCTCCTCTCATTACTACTTTACTCTCTTACTGCCCCACCTTTTTGGTTTTCTCTCTTTTTTAAAAATCTTTTTCCTAGCAAAATCACTGCTATATGTCAGTTGTGTTTTACTCTACATTATTTTCTTCTTATCTAAAAAGCTGGGTAAGATAAAAATTCATTATGTATGTTTTGCCTTAGAAATGCAATAGAAATAAGAATGGCAGAAGAAATGTCTGTAGCCCCTAAACTGACAACTGGTACACAGGAATGCTTAGAAAACGGTTTTCTAAAAGCAGGTGGATTGGGCACCAGTGTGACAACCTGCAGGGCACTGCTGGCTGTGCTGGACCACAGTGAGAGCTGCAAGCCCCTGTGCACACTGTGCCGCTCACTGCCTCCATCCACACCGCCCTGCGGAGGCCTGGGGGGGTTCCAAGATCTCCTCATCCCCTTCCTCTCTCCTGCCTGCCTCCCTTCCGCAGCACAAGAAGTATTATTTCTGACAGCCAAAGATTTGGGAGTTTATCAATTACATAGAAATTAGAAGCTGTGAAACACGATCCTGATATGTAGAGCAGACTGTTTCCCCAGCCAGCTGCATCCTGTAAAGCAGAAGGACTAAGTTATTCCAACGCTAGTTGCTTTTTTCTCACATGCCAGATAAAAATTCTAATACTCTAGAGAAAATAATGCTGAGTAGTGAGACACAAAGCAGCGAAGGAAAGTTTTAACTGCTAACGTTTCAAAGATTTCCTTTCTAAAAATGTGAAAATGTGAATGATTTCTGATTTGTGAAACACTTAAATGCATTTTGCTTGCCTTTCAGACAATTTGTTCCACTTAGCATGAGATAGCATATATTATCATAAATTAAGATGATTTTAAAAGATGGAACACTCATTCAAAAAGCACTCCTTTAAAAGTTCATACACAATTCTAGAGCATTTGCTAAGAGGACTTTGGAGATTCAAAACTAACAACACTTTGTTAATAGTTCTGGAAGACTGGTCCCATTTCCAATATATCAACAAACATCAGTCTATTGGCAAAAACAATTTTAAAAGATATTGTATTATGAGATTAGTGTGTGTGTGTGTGTGTGTGTGTGTGTGTGTGTGTGTGTAGTACAAGGTCTGCAGGGTCTCAGGGTCTCACTATGTAGATTGGAGTTGTAGTAATTCTTCTGTTTTCAGCCTCCCAAGCACTGGGATTACAGGCACACGCCACCACGCCCAGTCTCCATCTGTCTCAGCGCACCCCAGGAGCAGGGATCAAACTGTGGCTCCTGAGCTCTGTTGAAATAGGTGCTTCAGCCCACTGAGCTATTTGTCCAGCCCTGAGATTAGCCTTTCATTAAGGCAAATTTCAAACTTACTGGTTAGTTTTAGAAAGTTTTACTTAAATAATTGCATCTGATAAATTTATCAGTTTCATTGAACTTTTGAGTTAAATATGTAGGGTGTGAGAATACACAGTAATCAGCACAGATCATGCCACGGACATTTTTCAACAGAGTACAAACAGAAGCACCCTATGATTCAGAAATCCCACTGATGAGTATATATCAAGTTGAATGAAATCACTTGAAAGGATACCCACACTTCTGTGTTCACTTTCTAGCATAGCCAAAAAGAGAAGCAATGGAAATGTTCATCAGGTAATGAGTGGATAAAGAATATGTGGTACATAGACATAATGGAAAGCTATTTAGCCACACAAGAAATGACATCTGGGCATTTGTGATAACTTCGATGGAAGTGGAGATTATTATGCTCAGTGAAATAAACCAGGCATTGGATGACAAGTATCGCGTGATCTCAGTCATATGTAAAGTCTAGAAAAGTTGATCTCACAGAGGCCGAGAGGGCAGTGGTGTGCATCTGCGAGCCTGGTGAGAGTGACGGGAAAGTGAGATCGGGAGTAGCTGGCCATGGACACTAAGACACGGGAGAGTAGGCATTGCCTGGTGTGCTGCCATGCAGTAGGGTGATGAAGGGCAGCAGTAGTGCACCAAGCATTTCTAGAAGCTGGAAGAAGGTGTTTTGAAATTTTTCTTTACAAGAACGGTAAACATTTGAGGGGTCAGGTATGCTTAACTGATTTAAACATTGCACAATACGTCCATCATCAAGACATCACTTATTATCCCACCAACATGTATAATTTTCATGTGCAAGTTAAAGACAAATATAATTATAAAGAGGCCATACTTTGAAAGGGTTGTAAGCTTAATATCTCTGTTAATACCAAAATTGTATTTCCTTTCAAAATACACACACACACACACACACACACACACACACACACGGATACAAGAATCTGAAAAGACTGGCAGAACTACAGGACGTCTCATCTGTGGGTGAATGGAAGTGTTCAAAGAAGACAACATGGATAAATTAAGATACAGGAGATAACGGCACATGTTGATATAAGCCCTAGTTCTGGGAGGTAGAAATCAAGCTTGCAAAGGTTTCTATGCCATTTGCCAATGGATGATCTCACATTTGCTTTCCGGCCTCACGCATCAAATCTGTGAATGGATAATATTACTTTTCCTACCTGCATATTTTGGGGTGCAAAATAAGAAATGGAACTTTCTGAAGCATAAGTCATCTTCAAATGTATGTTATCTTGCAAATATAAGAATTAAGCTTGTCTTTTTATCTTTATTTGATACAGGGTCTCACTATGCAGCTCAGACTTGTACAGATTCTCCTGTCTGAGCTTCACCAGCACTAGGATTACAGGTGTGTGCCACAATGCCCAGTTCAGGGCAGGCACGGTGTGCCCAGGGTTCCAGGGCCAGCATGGCATGTGGTACCAGGGATTGAACCCACATTCCTTGTGTTTGCTTGGCAGGCACTTAGACTGCTGAGCTATCTTTCCAGTCCCAGGGATTAAGCTTGTTGATGCTCATATTTTTTCCACTTTTGTCTTTAGCATGGACTCTGATCTAGTTTAAAAATCATAATCCTGTCACATAAGACTGAGCACAAAATTTGCTACTGTAATGGTAGTAAATAAGTTAGTTCAAGCCTCTAGGAAGTCAATACTTTCTTGTGGTCAGTTCTACACAACTACCATGTTCAGGTGGGGCAAACACTGCCATCAAGGAGGTCACAGTCAGGTAGGGAATATAAAATGTGCTGTCAATGGGCCTGGGATTAGATTGTGCCAACTGAGAAGCTGAAAGCTCAGTCTGCTGCTGCTTCCTGGGTCCTGGCAGAATACATGAGATTTCAAGATCAAAACCAGAGAGTTCTTTCTTCACAACAAACCAAGTAACATCACATTTGTGTGGGTCCCTTTGTTCATCAGGCCTCATGAGTGTGATGCAGAGTGAAACTGGGGCTCTTGCTCTTACAGAGAGTTTGTATTATGACTGAAGAATCTTCAGCCTGCTGGATACAGTTTTACCTAGCAAGTAAGAAGCAAACCTGTCCATCCTTGAATAAAAACCTTAGTCCATCCCTTTAAGATTGCTTGCTCCAAATATACCTCAGAAATGGTCCTGGGAAAAAGACTAGGGTCATAAATTCTTAGGGTGCCCAGAGAAATTTACAGAAGTGCTCTGTAGAAAACTGTCAGCCAATAGGCATATGGTAGCAGGAATCCCACGATTAGGCTCATTAGTTAATGTAAAGAATTTTAGTCTTAGGACCAGTGAGATAGCTCAGCTGAGTAAAGCACCTGCTTAGGCAAACTTAGGCAAGTGCAGGGATCATGGTTCAATCCCTGGCGTCACATGCTGCTTTAGCCCCACCCCCAGGGCAGACTGAGCTGACCAGAGTCGGGGTGGTGGTGCAGGCCTGTAATCCAGTGCTGGGGAGGCTGAAAACAGGAGGATCACCAAGAGTCTGAGTTGCATAATGAGAACATGCAGCAACCAAATACATAAAAAAAGAAAGAAGTTGAGTCTCATTTCATTTCAAGCATAACATCTACTACTTTCTTTTCAATTTGTTTCTTACTATCTATCTTTTTTGAGCTCTTAATGTCTCTTGTAATGGAACATCATGGTTGTAGCATAATTTTAATCCTGTAAAGTAGTTGATGAGGTTTCCATTGGTTCTACCTTAAAGCTAACCTCACTGAGAATCATCATGAGTTCCTTGCTTGCATTTTCTCTTCCTGGGAGTTTCCACTGACCATTCTCTGCCACAGAGCACCATTTTATGGCAACCACTTCAATATGAAACACCAAAAAGTTAACGCTAAGGTATTTGCTGGCTGACCCATGATTTTATATTAGGAAAAGTGGCATTTAATTTTATTCTTTAGTGCTGCCTGGATTCACAGGTTATATTGAAAGATGTGGCATGGTGGGTAGATGCCTGTCATGTACAAGGAGAAATTCAAACTCCACTCTCTTTTCAGCACCTCAGACCATCCCATTACTGCCCCTGCACCCTAAGTTCCACATGAGAAGTAAAGGATAGAAATTTTATCTTTTTTGGGGGAGCCAAATTTAAAACCACCTTTGACATACTCTCCGTATAAAACTTGAATATAAAGCACCATACCACATTTGCTCAGTTTGGCACATGTAGAATTTTTTGGGAGTGTTTTGGTACAAAGGGATTCCTCAACTGTGAATAACATCTAGGAAAATCTGTTTTTAGAGTTTGAATGGGGCCTTCCCATTTGGCTATTCGAAATCTTGATGAAGATAGTGTCCTAAGGCAACTGACAAGAGAGAAGAAACTTAGAGAGAACGATTTACTATTATGTGAAGGTAAAGAGTATTGTACGAGAAAATTTTCAGTGGGAAACAACATACTTCTCAAAAGAGAAGTGTATTCATTTTGGCAGGAGGTCTTGGAATTATAGTTTGCAATTTAAATCCTTGCTAAAAATTGCATTTTAAAGGCAGGTGTTTGTCTAGAGCAGGTGGTTGCTGTAGCAATCACTGTATTGACAGAAAAATATTATGATGAGGTGTAAAGATACCACCTTAATAAAATAAAATGAAAAAGACAAAAAAAAAATCACCTCTCTCTTCTTTCCTCACTCACACATTCCTCCAAATAATTGTAATTTAATGTTCTATTCAGAAGAGCATATTTATAACAGGGCAGCTCAATATTAATCTTAAAGTCAGAAAAATAACTTGTCATTTATTTAACCTCAGCCTGATAGGAGGTTAGATTCACTACTGAAAGTCTGTTACAAATAGCTGGGACATTCTAAGGTCACCAAATGATGGCTGTCATTTTCGTATTCACTCCAATGATGAAAGAGCTTTTAAATGTTTGGACATTCAATCTATGTAGTGCCACGACCTGGACATACCCTTTTACTAAACACTAGCCCACTAAATCCTCTTAGGATGTTGTTTACCTCCAGATAAATCATACCTGACAATGTAGGTTAACTTCACTGATTCATTTTTCAGCCACAAATGATTAATAATTTTTATGAAATGAAAGCTACAGACTCTTATTATACGGTGGACTACAGGGAGTGATATAATTCTTGGATGTCATGTGAAATGTGAAGCTATTTTTCTGGAACTGATGCTCTTAATTCTCCACTGAGCACAGTCGCTACCTTGTCTCCACTAGAGGATCAACCAGCAGCAATGACCTTAGCAATGACTGTAAGCCAGTATCTTCCCCCTGAGTTTGAGCAGACTGTTCCTCATAATGTGTACTGGTGGCCCAGGACCAAATCCTGAATCCATTTGTAAGACTAAGCATGTGACATACTGTAGCTCTGAAAGACATGTTGCCGCAGTGAGCTGAGACACAGGGTCTGCCAGGAGACTTGTGCTTGCTGACCAGAAGCTCACAGTGTGGAAAAAGAAGGCCAATGAGAAGGGAAGGGGGTCAGTTCCTGCTCCCTTGGGCTTGCAACGTTTGACCGTAGAAAGGATTCAATGGCAGATTTTGCCAACTGTTTATTTTGACTGACTCCTCCTTCTCTCTTGACTACTTACACCAACAGCTCTGTGTTCATTAGGATTTTTCAAGTGATTAAGAATTAAAGGTAACAAATCTTTCTGCTACATATGTCAAAAAGTCACCTGCTCCTGCTTTGCACAGTGACATTTCTACAGCTCCCTTATGATATCTGACCCATGTGCTCTTCACTAATATTGTTCAAATAGTGTCTTCTGTGGTGCTTTGGTTCTGGGGGACCTGAGACTGCGAATGACTTTATTTCTTTGACTTCATTGTTCGCCATTCATTTTGCTAATAGCAGTTATAAAACTTTCCACATGTACAATGACTTGCTGTAACCCGGGTGGAGGCATTTCTTTGAGAGCTATACTATGTATAACCTCTCTTAACATCAAAGGCAGATAAATAGTTGATAAAATATATGACTGATTACCTATCTGTGCTCAGACTCTTGAAACTTTCATTAGGTTCAAACCTGAAAAGTCTAGACATTTGTCCTTAGCATGTTCATGAGGAATGCACTCTGGTGTTCTTGTTTGAGGATTGGCTACCTTTGAAAGGAGCAGAGGACCTATGTTTTTCACCAAATACATTTTAAAATCCTAACAATTTGGATTTGGTTGATGTCTGGTTTGAAGTTTTTGTTTAGTTCTGATTTTATGCCTACTGATTTGGCCATACATATTCTAATCACATATGAAAACCAACATTTCATTCTTTCATAATAAAAGGACGACAATGGTATAATAAGAACTCTGTCCCTTACGTGAGACATAGATGACACACGCATTGGACACAAGGATGAAATGACCCTCTTCAGCTGTTGTTTCGACTGTGTAATTACATAATTAGGATATAGACTATCCATCATACAATTCTTTCTATAATTCCATGGGAAAAGCTACTGAATATGGACAACAGATGATTCTTAAATCTCAATATCACAGCTGGCTCACATTTTTTATCCTAAATCCCGTAAGTGGGTAGGCCATGTTACAGAACCCTTTCATGCCAAATTTCCTTTTTAAAAATTGAAACCACTTTGGTATTATTGAAGAGAAGGGGGAACTTTAAAACTGGTTGTCTGCTTACCTGATGGTCACCAGTCTATCTTGTGGTTTTTCAGTGGACACGGTCCTTTTTCTTAAAGGGAAATCACCACCTTTATCCCATTGTAGCTTTTCTGTCTTTATATTTTTTATTTTTAATCTTCATGTTTCTATTACATTGTTGTCCTTTCCCTCGTTTATTCTATGCTTTCTTACTTATTATTACTTATTATTTATTAACAAGTAATACTTATTATTACTTAACCCATAAATGACTCGTAGTTTGGTTTAGAAGTTTCTCGGATCTCTCTGCAAGAGCTCACCCTAGTCTTTCCCTTTTTAGTTTTCAGTGTAACTGCTTCATACCTTAAGATGCTTCTTCCTTTCCCAAATGTACAAAAAGTTTTTCATCTAATGTAGTTCAATAACCCATGAAACTATGAAATAATTCATTAAATATGAATCATTTTTAGATTTTTTTTTTTTTTTCGGAACCGGGGATTGAACTCAGGTCCTTGCGCTTGCCAGGCCAAGTGCTTATTCCACTGAGCTATCTCCCCAGCCCCTTGTTTTTAGATTTTTTATAATGAACACAAACAATTTAGAACATCTGGGATCAGCAGAAAACTCTATGGGCCTTGGAACTCTGGAGAATGTGCATCTAAAAGGGCTCCCTCTCTCACCCATTTTAGTACCTGATGAATTCTTTCATGCTAGTTCAGCAATTACTTTAAAAAGATTATTTTTACATTTTATTTAGCATTTAGATTACTTCACCTAGGAAGGTCATTTAAGGTGTTTAGCCTGTTTATTGCTAGAAATAGAATCATAATGGTGAATTTGGGACCAAGGTTAGGGCATTATTTATCCTAAAACTTAGATGATATTTTATAGTTGGTAGAAATGCAGTTTTTATTTATTTATTTTTTTAAAGGAAGTGACATGTTAAGAGTTATTTGGAAGGGTGAATCTGACAGGGTAGTAGTGAGACAGGAAGTGGGTTAGTTAGATGTTTATCAGGGCTGAGAAGAAAAATAGAAAAACCTGACCTAGGAAAGAAGTACAAGGGATGGAAAGAGCCTCTGATGATCAAGAATACACTTGAAATGCTTTTCTTTATTTAAACCAGCTTTTTGGAGTAGAGACTCAGAAGCAGCATTGAAGATACTAACTGTAGAAGGACCTCGAACACTCTATCACTACTTAGTCTATCAGGAATGTTGATAATACATCTGAATGCTGACATCATTAATAAATTAAGGACAGATTCATGTAAACTGGTCTACCTTTAGAAAGAATCCCAGTAGCAATTCTTCATTTGAGTTTATTTGAACAAAATACTACTCATTTTGAGGTACAACAAATCTCAGGAAAACCCCACCTTGTTTTTGTATTCAAAGAAGTTGCCGGATTCCACAGTGGATTTCAGATGGAATTGAGTAATTACTCTCAATTAGTTGCAAATTCAAGCATAATCTAGTATCCAAATTGGAATCTTCCAAACACATAGCAATCTGAAATGAAATTTGCTTCTTTTTTGAGCACTAACAAGATGAAAGCTACAGACCATAAAGGAGAAGACTATGGTGTTTCCATTTACTTGTGTCAATGGGTTGTTTTGGGGGCTGCTAAAGGGATTAGCAGAACATGGATGAATCTGGGTGTGTCAAGGAGACAGGACTTGGGTATTATGCCTGACCCCTCCCTCTTTCCTCTCTAGCATTCTGCTCCTGCTCAGCTGCTCAGCTACCAGGTGCTGAACATCTTTGCATCACAATGCCCTTCTGCAGGAAATGTTTGCCTGGGAGCCAGCTGACCATGGGAGGAATCCTCTAAAGAAACCATGGATCGAATTATACTTTTCCTCCTTTAAGTTACAGGAGGTAGGCATTCTGCCCCTGCAACAGGAAACTTGAGCAACACAAAATTGGTTAAAATAGGAGAAATAATGTCTTATTTCATCAGTGTACTTAAAAAAATAAAGGGATTAGTCCTATGATGCTAGCTTCTAATGGCTTTGTATTTGCTGAAGAGAACATGACATTTATTCATTTGTCAGTCTTCAGATTTCATGTTCACGAGTTTGTCCTTCGGTGGAACATTCTTGCTTGAATTTTTCCAAGTCTTTAAAATGCTGAGCTGAGGTCAGAGCATCTTAGAGTTGAAAGAAGTTTTAGACTTTGTTTATTTGAAGTTCTCCTAACGTACAGAAGGAACATGGGCTTCAGCATGTTAATGGGGGTACCAACTGCTTCATGGAGTTTTTCTGCAAACACAGCCATTGTCTCAGTGAAGGGCAGAGTTGGTGGTATGCAGGTTTGAGAGTGTCCCAGGCAAAGTGGAACAGACCATTTGTATGGCGGGATTTGAATAAAATGGAAGGGATTGCTTACAGTATTAGACTATAAACTTAATGTTTAAAGAGAAAGTAAGAAAAGCAGGAGATGGCTAATAGCTAAGGAGAAAAAAAGAAGGATCTGCTTGCTAGAGATGTCCTTGAGGGTGGGATTAAAGTGAACAACGTTGCTGACATCCACCTGCTGTGTGTTTTGTGTTCCTGGACAGAGGGTAGAGAGTCAAATATTAGACAGGAAAGCAAAACCCACTGTCATGGAAACACAGTTGGATTATCCTGACTGTTTAATATATTGGTTCAGGGCCAGGAACATATCTCAGCATCATAGTGTCTGCCTGGCAAGAACAATGCTCTGAGTTTGATTCCTGGTACAAATATATGTATTGTTCTTGAGGACTTTTATACAGTTTGTAAAGGACAAAGACTAGTGGAATGTGATGTTGAATGCTGCTTTTACATCTGAATCCTCAAAGTGCTGCATTTTTGGAATTAGATACTCTCTTCTTAACAAAATTGACTTTTAATGAGCAAGTCTATTCTTGTAAGTTGCACTGAAAATTTCTTTAAACATTGTGGCTGCCATTCTATAGCTGTTCATCAATTTAACAGTCTACTAGTTATGTAGCAATTGCAAGAACACTTTGACATTGCTTGCTTATGTAGAACTTAGACAATTAGTTTTGTAGTTAATGAAATCTACATAATCTGTTCCTTATTCCATCCTTGGCTGATATGTCAGTTTCTACTCTAGAGTAACAAATAAATGACTGAAAATATGATGTCATTTCATGTCATGTACTATCTTAGCTAATTTCCAGTGACAGGGAAAACAATGCCCAAAAAAGGTGAAGAGGTTTATTTTGGCTCAGAGCTTCAGTCCAAGGCTGGCTGGTCCCACATCAGAAGCAGGCAGCAATGGGGCATGACAGAGGAAAAGGTGCTTGAGTCACAGTGGCCAGGAGACAGAACAGAAGAGCGTGAGGTGTGCTTCCAGGTCACACTTGAGTGGCAGCGCTAAACACACCCCACCTTCTAACAGCGAGTCAGCTATGAGCTCATCCATAGGCCAGCAGGCTGCTGAATGTGGGGCCAAGGTCCCATCATCTCTAGACATGTAGGTGTTTAGGGGGACATTTTAGATCTAAGCCATAACAGATATTACAGTGAGTAAGGAATAAGCATGCAGGTGGGGAACTAATGGACCAGGGAGAGAAGGTTGGAATGCATAGGAGATAGTAAGGGTCCATTTGTGCTGCACCTTCACTGTTGTCAGTTGTTTATATACTGTTACTGGCATGTGGGTACGTGAGCCTTAGACTAAGACTTTTCCTTTCTTAATCGGTTGTGCAGATTAAAGTGCTTCATTCTGGCAGGTTTGTGCATGTATATACTATACTTAATTTTTAAAAATCATTTATTTATGTATTTATTTGGAATAGGTCTTGCTATGAAACAGGGACTCATAGTGATCCTCTTGTTTCAGCCTCCCCAACGCTGGGATTACAGGTATGTGCCACCACGCCTGGACTTGGTGGCTGATACAGTGCACCCAGGGTTCCAGGGATGGAATGGCATGTGGCAATGGGATTGAACCTGGGTCCTTGTGCTTGCCTGGGAGGCATTCAACCCACCAAGCTATCTCTCCAGCTTAATTCATTTACCCATTTATTGATTGGGCTATTTCATTTGTTTAGTATTAAACTTAAATTAACTAAATGAAATAAGTCAGATGAAGAACTGATAAAGATCTTCCTCCCATCTTTCTACTTTGTTAGGCAGAACCTTTTTAATTTGATATAATCTCATTTACTGGTTCTTGTAACACTTTTTGTGCTATTGGATGCTTCTGCAGAAGGTCTGCATATGGGTCAAGTGTTTCTCTTATGTTTTCTTTTAGCAGTTTCAAAGTTTCAGATTTTTGTTTGTTTGTTTTTAATTTCTGTATTTGGTACTATGCAGCTCCACCACACCCCGATTACATCACTGGCTCAACAAGCCCCCCCCCGGGGGGGGGCACAGCATGCAGTGTTGGGGATTGAACCCCAGTCCCTGCACTTGCCTAAGCAGGCACTTAGTCTGCAGAGCTACGTCACTGGCCCATAAGTTTCAGATTTTTGATAGATTTTGAATTGGTTTTGTACTGTATGAGTGCTAGCAATTAGTTTTAATTCAATACAAGTAGATTTTTTTCCAGTGTATATTTTTTGCTCCTTTTGGTCCAGAATAAGATGGATGTAGTTGCATGGGCTTGTCTCTGAGTCCTCTAATCTGTCTGTGTTCTGTGTTTGTGTTGACACTGTGTTGTTTGGGTGTTATGTGGCATAATTTGAAGTCTGGTATTGTGATGTCTCTGGCCTTGTTCATTTTGCTTAGGATTGTTTTGACTATTCTGGGTTATTTGTGCTTTCATGTGAATTTTAGGATGTATTTTTTTTTCTAGTTCTGTGAAGAATGTTACTGTTATTTTGATGGTGGTTGTGTTGAGCTTTTATATCACTTTTGGTGATGTGGCCATTATAACAGTATTATTTCTGCCAACTCCTGAGCATCATTTTATCTTCTTTTTTTTTCTTCAATTTCTTTTTCTCATGTTCATGTTCTAAAATAGTGACCCTCCTGTTTTCAGCCTCCCCAGCTCTGGGATTACAGGTGTGCACCACCACACCTGGACTGATTCACTGGCTCGATGGGCCCCCAGGGGCAAGGCCAGTGTGACATTGCCAAAGCAGACACTTAGTCCACTGAGCTATCTCTCTGGCTCTTACTTGAAGGTTCTTAAATGGATTTGTGTTTTTGATTTATTTCTCAGTCAATTAAGTGGTGTGGAGTAAAGCTCTTGATTTTTGATGTTGACTTTAAACTCTACTATATTGCTGAATTGGTTTATTTGCTTTAAAAGTGTTTTTAAGACCCTTAGAAGACCCTATTCAGGGTTTCCCATTCCTATTCAGGGTCTTCTAAGGTCCGAATCATTGTCACCTGCAAGATATTGACCTTTTTTCACTGAGTTCACATCCCTTTTTCCTTTGCATAGTTACTCTTGTTAAAATTCCAGGAAGGACACTGAGTAAGGGTGGTGACAGTGAACCTCCTCATCTCACTCCTGGTTCAATAGCAAATCATATCATTTTCCCCCCTCTAGCGATGCAGGCTGTGGGTTCTTCAGAATCAAATGTTTAAAATTCATTGATAGTTTGCTTCTCAGCTGTAGCACTGATAATTTCATAACTTTGTGTCTTATAGAAAAACATCATGTTACTATATTGAATTTGCTCTTTTATAGAGTATACAAACTGTGTGTGTGGGGACAATAGAACCCTCCCATTGTATTTTCCCTTATTTGGGCAAGAAGTGCTGCAGCACCAATCCTCGCTTGCCTCGACATCTTCCTGTGGTCCTGGACCTCCACTACCAGTCCACAACTAGTCCCACCCAACTGCTTCCACTGTACAGCAATTTAGACCCTGCTTACTTCCTCAATAAATGAGACTTGATCAGAAAGCCTGTCTTGTCTCTGTCTCTTGTGTCTCTTGCCCTGTCTTGTTCATCCCCATTCCTCCTCCAGGTCATTACCCCACGTCTCGACTTGCGGGCCCAGTCAAGTGGCGCCCAGCGTGGATGCCTGGCACAGAGGATTTAATGAGGGAGCCATTGGAGAGCCCAGGTATGAAGTAGATAGTGAAAGCAAATTCCGAGACCAACGCCACGTGAGTGTCTGCTGCGCTGCTCAAGCAACGGTGAGTGAACGGCAACCTTCTTCCCCTTTTCCAGCATGGGTCAAGCATTAAGCGAGCATGAACTCCTTGTGGAAAGCCTCAGTAAGGCACTTAAGACATGAGGGATTAAGGTAAAGGAAAAAGATTTATTACAGTATTTTAAGTTTATTCATGAGGTTTGCCCATGGTTCCCATTGGAGGGCATGATCGATTCTAAAAGATGGAAATGAGTGGGTGATGCATTACAGGATTTTTGTAGTTTTTGGCCCTGAAAAAGTCCCAGTCACAGCATTTTCATACTGGGGCTTGATTGATGAGATTCTTACACAGAGACATAGAGACCCTTTGGTCGGGGAAATGATTACCCTCGGAGAAACTGTTCTGTGTAACCCCAATAGGCCCACTCCGGCCCCTTCCCAGACTGGTTCAGAGGTCTCCTCTCTCCACAGTGAGGAGGCAAATGAAGTGTTAACTAAACCCCAAGATAACGAGCAGCTGCCGCCTCCCTCTTCTGAGCTTTTGCCACCTCCACCTCCTCTGCCTGAGGCCCCTCTCCTGACCCATTATAAATCTTTGTATCCTGACCTTACTACTTTACAAGAGGTCAATTGGGAAGACTTAGCCAAAGCGGCTTCCAAAAACTGTTCTGACCCCGTTACGGCCCCAGCTGCTACAAAACTGCCTCCTGACAATAATGAACTGTCCACATTTGCTCCTAAATCTTCCAATGTGATTTTGGATCTGGAAGCTCAACTGTTTGAGAGGCTTACATTACATTTACAATCTTTACAGGCTAATCAGACATGTGGCACCCCTAAGATGGCACCTGGGCCCAGTGGGTCTTGCCTAAAATGGCCCCTGCCCAAAATGGCGTTTCTGGTTTCAGAAGTGATGGCCCCCAGTCAAATGAATTGGAGTATGTTCCCTGTGTGAGGCTCAACCCAAAAGGAGGAATAAAGGAAAAGAAAGATCAAATAATTCTACAGTGATTACTAAAACCAGTGGGGAGACTGGCTGTAGACACCTTTGGCACTTACTAGTTGGAAAAGGAAGAACAAAAAAAAAAGTATGTTAAGAGTGAAGGAAGGAAGAGGCAGTTTAAGAGTAGCAAGATGCCAGAATAAAGGAAGACCCAGATGATTAACAGATGATGGTGACAGAAGACATGGTAGTAGAGAAAGGATGGAAGGAATCTGAAGGAAGGTAGGTCCAGGAAGAGCAGACTTTTATGGAGAAAAGAGGCACAAATCTGATGAAGTGACACCAACTAGATAGTTGAGAAAAGAATGGCTATAGAGAAGAGGTGGGGAGTAATCTATAGGCCTAGGCAACAAAGAGGAACAGACAGTAAGTAGAAAGATGGTGAGTAGAATGTGACCATGGGATGATGCAGCACAGCAATGGCAGTCACCTAGGACAGGGAGGCATGAGGCACCAGGGGGGATAGAGAGCAGAGGAGAAGCAGGGAAGGAAGAAGAAAGGGAGCAACAATAGGGGAGCGGGGAGCAGGGCGCAGGTGGCAGCAGAATGCCCAGGCCTGCTTCCAAGGCCGCACAAAGAGGGCGGTCCAATTCATCCCCTTATTAGTGGGGCTGGGAGTCACAGTGGCCATGGGGACAGGTTCAGTGGGGTTGGGGGTAGCAGTACATTCTTATACTAAATTATCTAATCGACTGATTAATGATGTTCGAGCATTATCTGGTACTATTCAAGATATCCAAGACCAGATAGATTTGCTAGCAGAAGCAGTCTTGCAAAATAGGAGAGGCTTGGACCTTCTGACAGCAGAGCATGGGGGAGTATGTCTTGCTTTACAGGAAAAGTGTTGTTTTTATATTAATAAATCAGGCATAGTTTGAGACAAAATCCAAGAGCTTCAGGATCAACTACTCAAGTGGAGACAAGAACTTGCAGACGACCCCTTCTCCTCATTGTGGGGCGGGATGTTCCCCTATCTTGTGCCCCTGTTGGGACCCCTCTTCTCACTCCTACTCTTGCTCATGATAGGACCTTGCATTTTTCAAAAACTTACAGCATTCATCAGCTCATGTTTAGATGCTTTTGCTGCAAAGCCCATTCAGATACATTATCATCAGCTGGAAATGGCAGATCATCAAAAGTATCATGAGAGGGTTCCCTCAAATGGACCCTATCATAATGTGGCCTAATCTGATGTGGGCCCCCTGGTGAGATGGACAAGTAGTCAATGACGGGCAACTAGAACCCACATGCAGTGCTGCCAACCGCCTAAGACAGGAACAGGGCCTACTGCCGCCCTGCGATCCAAAGACGGGTAAGGTCTGGTCCATCTCATGTGAAGGAGTCCTTGACGCAAGCCAGGCATTGTCCCTGCAGGGCACTGTCAATTTCCGCTTGATGTATTTAATAAACATTAATTTCCGCTTGATGTATTTAATAAACATGGGGGTGGATAGAATACTCCTGTTATATTTTCCCTTATTTGGGCAAGAAGTGCTGCAACACCAATCCCTGCTTGCCTCGACAACTTCCTGTGGTCCTGGACCTCCACTACCAATCCACAACTAGTCCCACCCAACTGCTTCCACTATACAGCTATTTAGACCCCGCTCACTTTCTCAATAGATGAGACTTGATCAGAAAGCCTGTCTTGTCTCCATCTCTTGTGTCTCTTGCCCTGTCTTGTTCATCCTCGTTTCTCCTCCAGGTCATTACCCCACGTCTCGACTCTCGGGACAAGTCAACAAACATTGGTTACTCTGGAGAGTTAATAAGCAAGAGAAGACTCAAAAGGTCTTAAATGTCCTTTGAGACTTTAGCTTATTCTGAATTCATGTGGGATATATAGAATTGGAAATAAACATGCATGACAGTAGTATTTTATCCCAACTTGACCCGTCAAGTATACTGGGATCATGCTGGAAATTCCTAATGGAAGAAAGAGCAATTCATGTTTGATAGGGAGGGAGCCATTCTGGGTCTTTAAAAGCCCTACTTAATCTTGGAGAGTTCAACTTTTACCATTCCATTTGAGGTCAGATTTTGGCTGATATTTTATGGGAATTTTGGTATAATCCAATTTATTTTAAACAGTGATAAACATTTCAAAGCAGGTGGAAAACATTTTGTCATTGTGTTTTCAAATGCTTTATCCTTTCATCTATCATTTTCTTCAGTGGTTCCAGTTACGTGTATTTAATTCCTCAAAGTTGATCTGTAGCTTATTGATGCTATTGGTAAGTTTATGTTTAGTTCTATCCCCAGCCCCAATCTGTTGTTAACATCATTCATTGCATCTCTCGAAAAATTCAGACTGTTCTTTGTCTCTAGAAGTTTAATTTTGGTCTTTTGTTATGTATCTTTTAAAAAAGTTTATAATTTTCTCTCTAATTTCCAAAATATGAGTATAGTCATAATCCTATTTTAATATTCCTGTCTACTAATTTTGACATCTATGTCAGCTCTTATTATCTGATTATGGGCTAAAACTACTATTTCCTTGCATGCCTTGTAATCTGATCGAGTGCCAGATTTTGCCAATTTAACATTGATTGGTGTTGGCTACTTTGTATTCTTATAAATAGTCATATGTGTTGTTACATATTGCAGCTAAATTATTTGAAATTGTCTGACAGTTTTTATGTTTGCTTTCAAGACTTTCAAGGACATCCAGAGCAGTTTTTAGTGTACTCCTGAGCCAATACCCTTCTGAGTAGTACTATACCTTATGATTTACAGGACTTTTGCTAGTCTTACCTGGGAGGAAATAAACTATCCATCATCCTGTTAGCTCTGACATTATCTTATTAGCTCCTTTTTGGAAGACTATTTTCATGGGCTTAAATATTTGTTTCCTATCATGTCTAATCAGCACTGAACTGCAGACTTGAAAGGCCTTTAGATCTGAAATGTTCTCTCAGCTCTTCTCAGAGCTCTGCATGAGCTACTTTGGGCTCTGAACACCCCTGTCTGCCCATTTAACTCATAAAGTCTGTCTTTACAGATGCCACACTCTTCTGATTTCTTTTCTTTTTATTTATTTATTTATTTATTTATTTATTTTTAAAATTTAGGACAGGGTCTACAGAGTCTCACTGTGTAGTTCTGACTTGTAGTGGTTCTCCTGTTTTCAGCCTCCCAAGACCTGGGATTACAGGCCTGCACCACTAGGCGCAGTCTCAACTGCCGCATCAGTGCTCCCTGGGGGCGGGCCCGGCTCCGCACGCTGGGGACCAAACCCTGGCTGCTGCACTCTGCCAAAGCAGGTGCTTTAGGCTGCTGAGCTATCTGGCCTGCCCTTTTTCCTATTTCTTGTGCCCTCTACTGATCTGGAAATCTCCTCCAAGCAATAATCTGGGATAGTGTTTATGTATTTATGTATGTATGTATTTATGGGAAGGGTTTACAGTGTGTTCAGGATCTCGCAGCTGGGATTATAGGTGTACACCTCCATGCCTGTCTCAATTGCTGTCTCAGTGCACCCCGGGGGCGGGGCCGGCACAGCAGGCCTGGGGATCCAACCCCTAGCTCCTGCATCTGTTTGCAGGTGCTTTAATCCACTGAGCTATTTGGCCAGCTCTGGGAAAATCTTAATACCTCATTTATTTACCCTTTTGTCTTATGATGCTTGATGGCAAATGTCTGAAAACCATTGTTTTATATTTTTTAGTTCTTCATTATTGTTGCAGGTGAGGGCAAATGTAGCTCTCTGTAGTCCATTACTCTGTTCTGTTGAGAAGGTAAAGTTCTCCACTCATATTCAATAGTTTTCAAGGAATAGCTCACCAAATTAATATGGAACATGTGGGAGGAAGCACTAATTTCAGGGAAAAGGTATTTGTAGGAATTGAGAAAGGTCATGCTGCAACTTCATAGAATGGTTTTGTGGTTGAGATTTTGTTCCTGAGATGTTTTCAGACTGCTAAATAGGCAGAAGAAAAGATCAAAAGTACTACTCATAGAATTCTATCCCAGGAGTATAGTGGAATCTAGAGCACTTGTCATCCTGGTGTTTAGGATTACCAGATACTTCCAGTCAGATTATAAATTCCAGCACATGAAAATAGGGCATGAATATCTAATTTCCAATAGCATGCTTTTCCAAGTCCATATACCAAAAGGTAAAATGAAATATATTCCATAAAATCTTAGAGAATAAAATGAGTAGAGAGCTGGCAACATGGAGATGAATGAAGCTTCTGGAAAGATTCATTTATTAGGCAAGGATTCACACCCATAGTAAAGCCTTCAGCAAAATTACTTATTTCCACATGTCATAAGTCTTGGAGTCATTCAAAAATACTTGAAAGTTTGTATACTTGATTCATTAATATCAAGGTTTTACATTATTTTAGACTACTTTTTGTAGTCTAAAATTAGTAAACTTGTTAGTTAGTTTGCTTGTTTTGATAAATGGCTTCATTATGCAGTTCACACTGGCCTTGAATTCACTTTGCAGCCCAGGCTGGCCTCAAACTTCCAGTTACTCTCTTTTCTCAGCCTCCCTAATGCTGGGATTACAGGCATGAGCCACCATGCTCAGCATTATTGTTTGTTTTCCATGCAAGTCTTAAGGCATGGAGGTGTGACAAGGGAAATAAAGAGAAAGAAACTAAAAGACAGACAGACAAATAAACTTCTGAGACCAGTAATTCTCTGAAGTATTCCTGATCAATTTGGTATTACTCCCAAAGGAAAAATCTGAAACTGGAACACTGTGGTGACACCATAGTGCCTCTGTCTTCTGAATGACAAAGCAGTCCTTTTTGTTTTGCTACTTTACTGTGTACTAGAGTTAGCTGACTTAGGATGCTTCATATCTTTTTTAATTCTTAGACTTTAAATATTGTTAGTCCAGGAAGTAGGTACCACAAGTCATCTTTGGTGGTTGACTATCTGCTTCAGTGAAATCAGTTTCTTGGGGATGGACTGGAAGATATTTTTCAATTGTAGGACAAGCAAGTGACTTCAGAATTGGAACAGTGTTCAAGGCACATGAAATAGCATGAAGGAGGGAAAGGAGATTAGATAGCTGAAAGATTTACTTAGGCTACATGTAGAAGAAAAGTGAAGTAGAACTAAAATTTGGTGCCTTTACAGTTACTGGCTATTGGATTTCCACTCTCCCATAAATTGGAACCACTTGGCCCTCACCTTAAGGGTAAATTCATCCCATTTTCCAGGCAATTTTTATGGATGTGTTCTCAACTATGAGACATTCACACATATTGGCAAGAGATATTATTCTGATAAAGAGTTGTTTATGTTTTACCCTTGATAAAAACTCTCATAGTTAACACTGGTGAATGTTTTTGGTTTCAAAGTTCAGTTTCTACGCCCCCCCATCACCCCCTTAGAATTAGACCATTCAAAATGAAGCAGACAGTGGTCAGAATATGTGAGATGGGGCCGGGGAGATAGTTCAGTAGAATAAGCGCTTGCTTGGCAAACACAAAGGCCTGAGTTCAATCCCCAGTCCAAAAAAAAAAAAAAAAAAGAATATGTGAGAACCCACTGGGGGGAATCTTACTTAAAAAAAAAATACTATTATTGCTGGTACAACCTTTCAGGGACATCCGCCTAATTTTTTTAATTAACCTTGAGGAGCTTTAGTTAAATTGAGAAGCGCCTTTTTTCTTTGTTTAGTATGAATTATATATGCATGATTTAGTTCAGTAGTTATCTGTTTAAAACCACTGTGCTTACGCTGGTTTATTAGGTGCTGTGGGATAGGCATAAATGAATAAAATAATTTTTCCTATGCAGGGAAGGAGAGGGCAATGAACACAGAAGAGAAGAGAAGAGAAGAGAAGAGAAGAGAAGAGAAGAGAAAGAAGAGAAGAGAAGAGAAGAGAAGAGAAGAGAAGAGAAGAGAAGAGAAGAGAAGAGAAGAGAAGAGAGCAGAGCAGAGCAACAACAAAAGCTCGCTCAATGATAGCAGAGGAGCGATGGTCGGCAGAGGTTGTAAGGAGTTCCCGAATGAAGAGGACAACACCATGAGCAATCAGGAAAGAGCTCTGCAGGCAATGGCCCTTGACTGGAACTTTGACGATATGTGCCTGTGGAGAGTTGGGGCCAGAGAGGTAGGAGATTAAGAGCTGGGAAAATATGCACCCAGTAGTAAACAGGGTTTGGGATGTAAGAAAAAGTATCTAATATGTAAAATATTCATTTTCGCAATTTTACCACAAATTTCTCCTTCACATATATAAACACTGGAAGGTGCGGAGCCCCTTTTATCCCTCCAAGGGCCTTCTAACAGAATTATTCTTCCTATATTAAAAAAAAAAAGATTTAAGTAATGTCAAGGGTTCTTGCTGGTGTTTAGCACACAATCTAATCACAGATTACACAAGACTTGGCTCCAGAGCACATTAATGAGCACCTTATTTATTAGTGGAGCACCAAGTTCTTGAGCCTTTCCTAAAATGTGGTGTGCAGTGTGGATCCCTGAGCTGAAGATTCAGCTTACTTTTAACTAGCTTCGGATGTGTTGCAATAAGCTCCACCTGGGGTTCTGGAGAGAAAATTATGTGTTGCTTTACACTGTGTATTTGGGAGAGACAGTGATTATAAACCTACATCAAAGGACTATGCGTGAGCTATGTTAGCACCTCATTAACACTCTGTGTATGAGAATCCCGCATACTGATATCTGCCATGTGTGTTTCCTACTCTGAGGCAACACCTATTCTGCACCCTGAGTTAAAGTGAGACTTTGTTTACTTTGAATTTTGTGTTTAAGAAGGAGAGGAAACGATAGATGCAGGGTAATAAGTGAAAAAAAAAAAAAAAAAAAAAGGACAATCCAATTTGTTTCCTATATACCTATTCTGTATCTAAATGAGCACATTGTTTTCAAATGTGTAATATTGATTTCTGTTAGCATTTTCTTAAGAGGAGCAAAAGATTAAATGTCTGCTAGGTTGACTAAATGTAAGGAATTTGTTGGTATAACAGCAATTGTTTTTAAGACACTACCAGTTCTTTTCACTTTTCCTCTTCTTGGAATGCTGATTAGCCATAATGGAAAAATAATGATTATGGATGGAGATTTACATAACAGATGAATCTGTTTATAAACTATTCTGAGCTTCAGATGATCCTGCCAACCTTTTTGGGAACCTATACAAACTATTTATTGATGTCTACAGCTCCCAAATAGCTTCCTCTAATTACAAGTATTTAAACATAAATGAAAGTAGAAGCTTAGAATTGATGCAGTGGGCTAATTCCAATAAAACTCCAAGTTGGCAGGAAACCGAACTCTACTTCCATTGCATGTTAATTTTTTTCTATTATATGATCAACACAATTTGTTTGTACAAATGACAGTGAATCCAAATCAAGAAGGTGGGTGAGGGGAGAAGTAAATTATTGATCTTCACTGATGATATCTTTTTCAGAGGCATACGTACCAAGATATCCATGAAAATGTAAAACTGTAAAATGAGGCTCTTTCCCCTATTGATCTGGTCAGTTGGTAAAGGGAGATGACAACAAGAGGAGCGTGCAGGCCCCCATTGTCTAAGGTTACAATAGAGAGGTCATACATTTCATTTGAGCTGACAAGGATTTGAAGTGTTATAGATAGTTTTCCTGAGCCCAACCATTATTTACTATTTGACTGTAATGTCAGCCTCTTTCTGCTTCTTCAATATTGTTTGCACTTTACTACTGTGAACTGGGCCTTGATTGAGCCATCTGTGGGGAAATATTTCTATCTTTCTGTAGGATCAATGAAGTTCTGTTTACAGGTCCCGGGCACAGTGTACACACCACAAAAATGGATTTTAGTTCATGTTGACCGAAAGCTCTTTTTCTTTGTTACTTGTCAGTCTTTTCTCTATTACTTGATTGCATCATAAAAGGCTATTTGGACAAATGCTGAGACAACTGTATCAGTCAGGCAGAGTGGCCACCTGAACTAAGTACTTAATACTAAACACCGGGCAGCCCTCTGCCTGGCAAGTCATTTGAAACTTAAAAGCAAGCAAGGTTTTATTTGCCTCTCCACTTAGAAACCATTTCATGATGGTACTTGCTTAAAATTTTACATGCTCGCTCCCTTCCAAAGAGACTGTAATTAATGTGCAGTTGCAATGAAGAGTTCTGGTCTCAATTTAATCAGACAAGTAAATAGCTAAGAAGAGATCTGTTGTTACTTCTTAGAGGACAGACCTAAATTCCCAGAAAGAAGAAAAATTTCTACATACTCATTAAAATCTTTCTGGTAGGCTAATTTAGACCTTGAAAACAGAAGATAACAGCAACAACAACAAGAAAGGAAAACCTCTTTCCACTTCATATATATGGATAACTACTTAGCAAATGATACTACGAGAAGGAGATGAGATATTTCCTCCCTCTGGTCATTTCATTTTGATGCCAGCTTCATTACACTAAATTAGATATTCTTCTCTTAATCTTTTGACCTCCAGAGCAGTTAAAGGTCATGGTTCACTCCCAGCCATTTTAAAGATGAGCCAGAATATTTGGGTCAGTGCTGACTCTGCGCCCTTGGGCTCAGATTATAATGATTCTTAGACTAAAACAAGAGTTAAATTGGCACATATAGTAAAGATTGGATCTAGGGAAACTTTCAGGGAAATCATTCCACTTTCAGCTTTTCTTCCTTTAGTCACCTGGCATGACTTATTTGGGAAACCATGCCTGAAGAGTTTAATAGGAAATTGTTTGGGAATAAATACAATCAGGATGAATCCTGACTATAATGTAATGGGAATAAATTTTACCCTATATCTTATTCACTGTAACAGACACTTGGAAAAGATATTCGTAGATTAAGTTCCGCTTACTAGAACTGTGCTTTGAAAGAGATATGAAACTTAGTACTAAAACATTTGTATTCAGTTTCAAAAAAACCTCTTGTGTAGTATATGTAGTCATTCATTAATTGTTTTGGATGTCTGTATTTGCATACAGGAGATAAAAAAAACAATTTAATATACAAAACTCTAATGGAGAAAACTTGTGACAGGTTTTGTGCTTTAGATATTCTGAGTCAGAGGGTGCCCTTATCTTTCAGACAAATCCCCTGAGACCTGGCACAGTTAGGTGGTATATCTGATCCCATGGGGTTAGCCACTGAGGAAACTGGCTTTGGAACACAGGACTCTGGGTACATTCTCCAGTCCTGAGTCTGTGCTCACTACCCTGAGATGGCAGGTAGAGCACTGTTTGGGAGTTGTTATAGTTTGCACAGACTACCAGAGCTCTACAGACGGGGTGGTCCAAACAAAGCAACTCGTCATCTCCAGTATGGGGGATTGGAAGTCTGAGATCACAGTGTCAATGAGATTTGTTCTTCCTGAGGGTTGTGAGGAAGAACCTGTTCAGGCCTCTCTCCTTAGCCTCTCGTGGTTTGCTGGCAATCCTTAGCGCTTCTTGTTTTACAAACACATCACCAGCACACTGGGAAATTGAAGCAAGGAAGATTATAAATTTTAATCCAGCCTGGGCAACTTAGTGAGATCTTGTCTCAAAAAACTAAAAATGAAGGTAAAAAGGCTGAGAATGTACTTTAGTGCAAAGGTCCTCGATTCAGTTCACAATATATAATGCTGATCTTGCCTTTGATATTCTTAGCATTGTCCCTGCATGTGTATCTGTCTCCGGATTTTCCTTTCTTCTATGGACCATAGTCATGTTGGGTTAGAGCCCATACCAATCATCTTATTTTAACCTGATTACCTATGTAAATAAATACTCTTATGTTTCCAAATAATCACAACCTGAGGAGAAGCCTTCAACATAAAAATGTCTGGAAGGATCAGTTCACCCCATATAGGAACTCTTATTATTTCTCAGTGTATTAAGTTTCATTATTTCAGAAGCCATTAAAAGCGAAGGCTAAAATCTTATGTAATAAGGAAACAAAAACCAAATACTCCAGAATTTTTTTAGCAAATATAAATCAAGAGTGTAACAGAAGTTAGATGGACTTTTAAAGAAGTGAGGAACAATTTGTAAGTATATTCAAATGCTTTGTGTCAAATAAGCAATATTCTAATTACAAATATTTCTTATCTGTCCACTACAGTTCTATTGTACAGTATTTTGTTTTCCATTTGAGTTATTCTATTTTCTCCAAATGCACACAGAAGTGGTAGTTAAATATCCAACTTTTTATAATCAAAGTTGTTTTTAAAAATTCAATTAGCTTCTTTATCAACAGGATTTAATATTTAATGTAAAAACTGAAAGCTTTTATCTGTTGAAATAGTCTGATGGCTATTTTCAGTAGTTTTCAAATACTTTACCAAGAGCATCACAAGCTCTGGCACATGGGATTAACTTCTTGCGTGTGTTCATTCATTGTGCATACTTCTGTTGATCATTTATAATTACACCTGCCATAGAGCTCAGCAGCTGTGATTATAGAAAAGAATGGAACTGTTGACGAGGAATAGTAAGATTATCAAAGAAGTGCTTACTAATTTTATTTGCAGCTTAATGCTTTAAGGTAATCTTTTCTACCTTAACAGACTAATCAGATAAAGAAATATGTCTTATTAATTATAAATACAATTTGCAGCTATCTACCTAAGACTTAAAAACTTTGAGTCTTTAAAGATGATGGGGATCCACTGGAGTAATGGTCTCGAAGGGTCCATCTCCCACCCTCCTTCCTCCCTCTCTTCCTCTGCTTCCTGTCAACACACTTTGAGTTGTATCTCCCCTGCTCTTCCCTTCTGCCATGTCACTCTGCCTTGGAGCAGCCAAATGTGGTCCACAGCTAACAGCTGTGAGGCAACATAAAGCATCCCTTCTTAGAGCTGTAGGTGTCAGGGATTGTCTCTTTGATGAAGAAAGTAACTAAATCAAACACAAATATACATACATGGTCATGCCTTGATTAATGAAAATGAAGTTAATCCCTTCACAGAGTAACACTTAAAAACATTTTGGTTACATGATGCATCCTTGGCACCGATTAATATGTTCAATTTCTTTCTTTAGCTGCAATCAGTTAATCCAAGTTCATTTTCTAAAACTATGAGATGGATCTGTCTCAATTTAGGTTCCTGGGAAATTTTGGCATAGAGCATAAGGCACATTTTGAAGCTAAAATCCAGAATTTAGTAAAGTTGGATATTTAACTAGCACTTCTGTGTGCCATTTAAACTATCTGGTAGGGGCCGGAGAGATGGCTCAGTGGAATAAGCACTTCCCTGGCAAGTAAAAGGGCCTAAGTTCAATCCCTGGTTCTGCCAAAACAAAACAAAACAAAACAAAACAAAACAAAACAAAACAAAACAAAAAAACTATCTGAGAGCTGTTCTTCTTATGTACTTGTAGCCTCTTCTTTCTGCTGTCAGGTTGAGTGGATTTCTAACCTAGAAAGATTTCAAGCAAAGTTTTGGGCTTTTTTGTGTGTGGAACCAGGGTTTGAACTCAGGCCCTTGCACTTGCCAGGGAAGCACTTATTCTACTGAGCCATCTCCTGGCGTCCCAGGCAGTTTTGCTGATACTCCACTAAGTAGCTTCCAGTGCATGAAGATGATCTCCAGAGAGTGGGGAAGGGAAGCCCACACAGCATGTGTAACAATTACTTTCATAGTAAACAACAAAAAATTATCTGAAGTCTTTTTTAGTATCAAGGCCAGTCTTGGAATTGGCATAGAAATAAAATTCAATGGGGAAATGTTTATTGATAGTCTGCATTTGGATCTGGTCAAATTTGTCTTAAGTCACTAAAAATAGTGTTTAAGAGTTGTGTTTATTAAGTACTGATGTATTTTATTGTATGATCCAAATATATTCTGCATAATTGTTTTGAAAATGGAAGCAAACCTAATTCTTTAATATTATCTGGCATCACAATGCACCTATTAATATTCATCCCTATGATGGCACACAGGAAGAGATGCTAATTGGAAAAGGGTTTAGTGTTGTGATACATTGTGCAGAAGTGTTCAGTCAATAAATATTTTCAGAATTATGCTGTTGACCTGAAAAATATATGCAGCTGAACCCAGATGGAACAAAAGGGAAGATGTGAAGAACCCACTGTGAAGGGCACACTGCCCTCACCCCAGTGGCGGCTGGTGCAGTTTGCAGCTGATCACCAAGCCCAAAGAGTGTGCCTCGTGGTTTACTCAGTGGCTATAAGAGGTTCAAAAAACAATATTTATTTAAGGCAATTATTTGGAATGTTTTCTCTGGATCTTTGAGGTATCCTAATTGTATTTTTATTGGAATTGCATTAATTGTGTATGACAATTTTGGGAGTATGGCCATTTTCGCAATGTTGATTCTTTATATCCATGAGCAAGGGACATGTTTCCATTTTCTTTTTTTATCTGTAAATAAGTACTATTTTATTTTTCCTTTGTAAACTTATTCCTTCTATGTTATGTTGACTTATTATCTTTTTTAATAATTTTATTGAGAAACAAATAGCAATGAGAGTTTTAAAACTGATTACTAGCACATTTTCAACAATTAATACATTGCATAATGTTGTCTTAGTGGTTATTCATTGTACAAGATGCAGATATGATATCCTTTCTGCAAACACTATTAAAACAAGTCTCTCTATTCATTGAATTAAGTGAATGCAGCTGTATATCTATCCTAATTATTTTGAGTATAGAGATACAAAATGGTCGTTCATCTGTACCTCATTTTTTGATTATTTTTGTCAGAGAAGGGCATTTCACTGCCATTTAAATACTGTACATGAGTGAATTCGGCAAAATATTCCATTATAGTCCAGTAGTTCATAATAGTAGTGTGTTTTCTGTAAGACTGGTAAATGAAGGAAAAATACCTGTTCCATGTTAAGCCTAAGATGTTTGATATCCAGACACATAGTGAAGTTAAGCTCATCTGCCGTTATAGGGTAATAATATAATTAACTGAAAGGTTAACAACTTAAGTTTGTAGACCAAAAATTAGAGAAAAAGAAGGGCTACAAAGACAGCCAACATTTTGGCCCTAGCTTTTCAAGGTCAGTAAGGACTGAGGACATAAGAGACCTTGTACCGTAACATCCTGTAACTCAGTGATGTCCCAAATTCACTGATCAAGGAGATAATGGGGCCACAGAGGAAAGTGATTGAAGATGTAGAGTGTGTCTAAGGAGAGTCACATGGAGAAAAAACATTCTCTCAGGCTTTCACAGAGAGCAAATTGGTCAAGCAATGGCTGTGACTCATCCACATGGCTGACACTGACAAAAGATCTACAAACTGCTGTACAGGGTTTCAGGGTAAATCCTGAGGGGATTTGACTGACTTTGTCAGATAAAAATGTTACATTTCCTGTTTTATGGGTCTTGCTTTATCTTGGTCTTTACCATCCAGCAATAAAGTATAAGCACGAAGTATAAGAAGTAAAGCCATATTAATCTGCTGAGCTGTAAAAGGCTTAAGTCAACAACTTCTGACATTGCCAGTCTTACGGAAAACCCATATTTCTATTTTCTTAAATCTTCTTTGATCTCTTTTTTTCAGAGTATTGTACTTTTCACTGTATAGATCTTTTACTTCTTTTGTTAGATTGATTCCTAAGTATTTCATTTTTGGGGGGGATGCTATTATAAAGGGTATTGTTTCCCAAATATCATTCTTATTGAACTGTTGTTTGTATACAGAAATGATATTGATTTTTGTCTGTTGTATTTATACCCTGCTGTATGAATGAATTTGGTTAGTAATTCAAGGAGTCTTGATAGAATCTTTTTGGGCTTCCATGTACAGAGTATCATGCCATCTGTGCATAATGATAATTTCACTTCTTCCTTTCCAATTCTTAGCCCTTTTATTTCTCCCTCCTGTCTAAAAGCTCTTACTAATGTTTTAGAACTGTATTGAATAGGAGTGATGATAGTGGACATCCTTGTCCTATACCTGATTATAGGGTGGAGGCTTTAAGTTTTTGACCATTTAGAATGACGGCTGTTATTTTGTCACACACAATGTTCATCAGATTGAGTTAATGATATCTATTCCACTTTTCTCTATTTATTTTTATCATGAATGAGTGTTGGACCTTGATAAAAACTTTTTATGTGTCTACTGAGATAGTCATGCAATTTTTGTCTTTGGATCTGTTAACATGGTATATTACATTTATGGATTTGTGTATGTTGAAACATTCTTGCATCCCTAGGATGAATCCCTCCTGGTCATGGTGTACAGTCTTCTTGATGATTCAGTGTGCTAGTATCATATTGGGAATTTTTGCATCTATGTTCATTATGATTGACCTATAGTTTTCATTTTTGGTAGGGTCTTTCTCTGGTTTTTGTTACCAGTGTATTACTTGCCTCTAGAAGTGAGTCAAGGAGAATTGTTTCCCTCTCAAATTCATTGAAGATTTTGAAAAGTATTGATATTAAATCTTCTATAAATTTCTTATAGAATTCAGCAGTGAATACATAAGGACGTGTGCTTGTCTTTGTTCATATTTTTATATGACATTTTCAATGCCATTAACTGATATTGGATTATTCAGAATTTTTGTATATGCTTGATTCAGTTTTGGTAATTCATGTGTATCTGGGGATATGTTCCACTTCTGTATTTTTCATTCTATGTGAGTAAAGATTTTCAAAGTAGGTTTTGGTGATCTGATTTCTACAGGATCTGGAGGGATTTCACATTTTCTCTCCTTGTTGCATGAATATGAGTATTTGGTTTTCCCTTTATTTTCAGAACTTTGGAGTTTATTGATTTTATTTAATCTTTGCAAGAATGAACTCTTTGACTTATTAACTCTTTGTATTGTTTTCTTTGACTCAATTGCATTAATTTTAGCTCTGAAGTGTATAATTCCTTCCCTTTTTTGGGCTTTGGGTGTGGGGCTTGACTTCTTTTTCTACAAGGTTCAGGTGTAGTGTTAGGCTACTTAGTTGCTCTCCTTCTGTTTTCTTAATGTAAGAGTTCCTTGCTATCAATTTCTCTCTGAGGATTGCTTTCTTTGTATTCCACAGATTCTGGTAACTTGTATGTGAATATTATTTGGTTGTAGATATTGATTAATTTCTTCTTTAATTTTATCTACAATCTGTTGGTTGTTCCAGATGGTGTGATTTAATTTCCATGTGTTTATGACGTTTTTGCAGTTTTTTTTTTGAAATTAATTTCCAATTTTATTACACTATGGTCAATAATATACATGGGATAATTTTAATTCTCTTGCATTTTCTTAAGCATGTCCTATCAGCTAGTATGTGGTCTATTTTAGAGAATGTTTTATGCACCGCTTTTATTTATTTATTTATTTATTTATTTATTTATTTATTTGGTACAGTGTCTCACTACACACATCAGACTCCTAGTGTTTCTCCTGTCTATAGCCTCCCAAGCACTGGGATTACAGGCCTGTGCCACAGTACGGTCT
>NW_004524742.1:159922-165651 GCF_000260255.1 Octodon degus
TTTATTTATTTATTTATTTATTTATTTGGTACAGTGTCTCACTACACACCTTAGACTCATGGTGGCTTTACTGTTTCAGCCTCCCAAGAACTGGTATTACAGGTGTGTGCCACCGCTCCTGGTTTCAATGGATAGCATGACATACCCTTGGCTCCAGGGCCAGCATGGCATGCAGTACCAGGGACTCAAATCTGGGTCCTTGTGCTTGCCAGGCAGATGCTTAGACTGCCAAGCTATCTCCCAAACCCTTCTGTGAAGTTTTAAAGAATGCATATTCTGATGTTATTGAGTGGACCACTCTGTAAACATCTACTAAATCCATTTGTTCAGAGGTTTGGTTCAGTTCTGTAATTTCTGTGCAATTTTTTGTCTAGCTGATTTATCTCTTTGTGACAATGGGGTGTTAAAGCCCCCAATTAAAACTGTTATTTGTTTGATCCCTGGTAACACATGCCAGGCAGACCCTGCTATCTGGTGTGCTGAACTTGCCACCAAGACAGGGCATGATGGCACATGCCTGTAATCCCAGTGCTGGGGAGGCTGAAAGCAGGAGCATCACTATGTGTCTCAGCTACATAGAGAGACCCTGTACCACATACATAGCTATTTTTTTAAATACTGTGTGATTTGTTATTTGGTCTTTCATGTCCATTAAAATTTGTCTTATGTAGCTCTGTACTCTTGTATTTGGTGTGTACATATTTTTTTCATCTTTTAAATTCTAGATCTCTTGCCTTCTCTATTATTATTTTCTAAAGAGAATACAAAATCCCCCCCCAAAAGAGACAAAACATTAGAAATGATACAGAACTTCACCAAAAAGAACAATAGGAACTTGACAACAGTTGGGTGCATGCATATTTATTGTATCACATCCTTGTGAAGCTTTCCCCTGACAAGTGTGTAGTTATTTTCTTTATTTTGTTTGATCATGCTTTGTCTGAAGATCACATTGTCTGTGAACTGAATAGCTATTATCTGTGTTCCTCAAGCATGGAGTATTGTTTTACAACCATGGACTTTCAGTGTATGAGTTTCTTTGAGCCAAATGTGTTGATTGTGTATAGCATATTGTCGGGTTTTGTTTCTAGATCCACTCTGCCAGTCTGTTGCTTTTAACTGGTGAATTGAAGCCATTTACATTGATGTTTATAACTTATGTGCATTGGCTTATTTTTGTCATATTATTTTCCTGTTGATGGTTCCTGACATTTCCTGTGTTTAGTTGCTTGTCCTGCTTGATGGTTTCTTTCTGTTCTTGCCCTTGTAAATGTCATCATGTTTGTCTCCCTTTGTATATCTACAATACTCTTTGTAGGGGTGGTTTGGTTGTCATAATTTTTTTCTGTCATTCTTTTTCATAGAAGTATCGTACTTCTCCATTAATTTTGAAAGTTTTCCAGGGTACATCAATCTGGGTTTAGATGTTTTCTTTCAGGACTTGAAATGGTTATGTTGAGAAATCTCCTGAAATTCTGATGGGCTTTCCTTAATAGTTGATCTGTTTCTTTCTTTTAACAGTTTTAATAGTTTGTTCTTGTGCTGCTTTTCTGGGATATTGATTATTGTATATCTGAGTATAGATTTATTTTGGTTATGGCTAATTAGACTTCTATAGGCATCACTTAACTATATGTCAGATTATTTTCCCACACTTGGGAATTTTTCTGTTATTATTTCTGAAAATTGTCTTTATATGCCATTTTTTAATATTAGTTTAATTTACACCTATCAATATTATATTGTTCTTCTTTGCATCATCTTGCACCTGTTAAATTATTTCCTGGTTCTCTGTTATTTTAAGAAATCTTCTCTTTTATGGTCACTAGCTGCAACAATGTCTTCAAGGTCTGAAAGTCTAAGTTCATTTTTGTTCAAACAGTCTTGCCTTCTTTCAATGGAATTTTTAATTTTCTCCATATATCTTTCAATGTTTTATACATTCTAATTCTTTCCTATATTCTTAATTTGAGGTTTCCATCTTTTTCTTTTTCAGAACTGGGGATTCAACTCAGGCCCTTGCACTTGCCAGGGAAGCATTTATTCTCCTGAGCTATTTTCCTGGCCCTTCCATCATTTTTTATGCCCCACTATATATTTTTTTTTTAATCTATGCCTTTTTCTTTAGGTGTGCTCAAAAATTCTTTCAATATGGTAATCATTTCTTTTTTTAACATGAGATATTATTTCTGATCTGATTTTTTGGATAGCCACCTGAAGTTGTTTCTTTACTTCAGTTTCTATGATTTCAGGTGTGTGACTTCCAATTTCCTTTATTTTCATGCCTTATGGATTTGTTCTAGGTGTGCTGGAGATCTGCGATTGAATTTTCCTTTTATCTTATCATTTCAATTTACAAAAGAAATTTTCATTTGAACTTCTGTGGTGATCCTTGTTAATTTTGATTATATGTAGCTATATCACTACTATCAAGGGCACTCTAGGGAATATTTGTTCTTCATGGATTTCTTTTGTGTTGGAGATTCTTGGTTTGTGTCTGTCCAGAGATCCTGCCTTCCCAATTAACTGAGATTGGGATATCACTTTTATTTAGCTCTATCCTCAGTCTTTGGATGTGTGACTGTGTTGAGGTTCCCAGGGCTTCCCAATGCTTTTATCCAAGAGACAGCAAGTGACTACAACAGATATGACATCCTAGCTACAGCACTACAATTAACAATAATGATAGCATAAATCACAATTATAAATTGACAAACCAGTAACTATGATTTTGTACTTCAGACTATAGGAGTAGTCTACAGTTATATAACAGAACAAATTGTAAATTAGGGGTCTGTGTACAAGGTGTTTCCCCTTGTCAGAATGGATTTAACTTGTGTTCCTCTGGACAGGCCAGTTTTCTGGTCCCAGGTGCTTCATGTCATTTAGGTGGATGAATTAGGCATCCAGATTCCTCTGGCATAACTAGTTGTGGAGTCCCAAGTGCTTGTTGCAAGGGCTTCCCTTCCTTCTTCATACTAGGATGGGTCAGACACCAGTTTTCTCTAGCACAGCTGATTACTGGGCTCCAGGTGCTTCCTGTAGTGTAGGGGGATGGACTATGTATCTAGTTTCTGCTGGACAAGCTGGTTGCCAAGGGTCCCAGGCACTGCCTATGCTGGCATCTCTCCCTGGTGTAGGAGAATGGATCAGGTATCTGGATTCCTCTCCTGTCCAATTTATAATGGAATGAGAAGTGACTCTGGAAGCATTTTCTTCTAAATAAATGGGTACATCATTGCCAATAGTAATAGCCTGAGATCCAGAAAACCTGAGTTATAATTCTGTTTTTACATGTGAGGTATTTGGACTTTTCATATGTACAATTCAGGCAATTATAATATATACCCGATAGGTTTGTGAAAATATTAAATGCACCCTGACTCATAGCAAATATACCATGTCACCAGCCATTATCATCCTTCTTCCCCTGTTTTCCCTGCTCTGTATTTTTTTCCATTACTTGAAATCAAACCCAGGGCCTTCACAGTTTTTATTTTTATTTTTTATTTACCTTGAGATGGAATCTCACTAAGTCTCTAAGTTGCTCAGCCTAGTGTTAAACTTGCAATCCTCCAGTCTCAGCCCTCCAAATAGCTGGGATTATAAATATGCACCACCATGCCCAGCTAGTGTCAGTATTATTACTTCATTGGATTACTTATCAGGGAGACAATGCAGGGGTAGATAACTTCATGCTGTGTTTATGTGAGTGCATATGTTTTAAATTAGAGAAAACAAAGCATTACAGAGAAAGGTAACAACCCAAAGAGAATATATTTTCCCCATTATAAAAAGAGTTCACCATGTTGATTTACATAGTCAACTCTTTCAAACAATGTAACTATGGTAAGAATAAAGGTTTCACATTGACTGACACAGTTGAGCTGCAATGTAACAAGACTGTAAGTTCATGGTGTAAAAACCACTTCTTTGAACGCTTTCAAAGCAGGAAATGACAAAGTAGAGAATCATTTTAATAAAATATAAGGAAAACAAATCAGACATACACTTACAATGCATAGTACTCTCATAAGTAGTGCAGACTTTTAGTGAAAACAGTGCACTATTTGAAGGAGGATACATCTAGCCATGTCCAGCCTATGGAGAATTCCAATCTCCTGTATCACTCAGAAAAGAACTGGAGAGAACACAGGTCTCTCTAGTCACACTGTGAGAACTTTCTGCTTTACTCTCATACTTCCCATAACAAACTGATGTGGCCAAAGATGTCTTTTCTGGCTTTTGTTCTAGGAAGAAAGGAGTGAACACATAAAATCCCCACTCATCCTAGAATGGATATACTGAGATATGAAAACAGAAATTTTTTCAACTGTTGAGTGACTTTAAGTCAACAATGTAAAGATAGTAGATGTATTGTTCATAATTTAAAATAATACAGTTCAGTAAAAATGAGAACCATAGTGATTAGTGATATCATATGCCATTGCCATTGTCTGAATTAGAAGTGTTTTTATTATCTTGAAATCAACTGTAGGTTTCACCTGTTCTACACATTTTAAAATGCATAGCAACATAAAAGTGGTATGGTTAATTTTCATGTTTGCTCTGAATTCTTAAGTAGCAAGACAATGAAAAATGAACTTAAAGTGTGATTGTCCGATAAGCCTCTGCTTATGAATTTTCTGAAATAATGACAAATTTATATATCTACTCCACTGCTGAATGAATAGCTAACCCAGTGTGAATTAACTGTTGGAATGAAACTTTTTTTCTTTATAAAATTAGTGTAAGATTTTCTAGAACATTTTAAATAGCTTGAGGAGATGAAGAATCAATTGGTTTTGTTTCTGTTTTATAATTTTTCCTTTGAGTGATTACTGGATGACATTAAACAATTTGGGTGTGCCTTAAAAATTGGTAATTCCTATTTCCATAAAACATAATAGCTGCAAGGCATAGCATGCTGAGAGACACACACCACTTCCAAAATTTAGATGTTATGAATTCTGCTGCTATAAACATGGGTTTGCATGTATCATTGTAACATGATGTCTTTAACTTTTGGGGGTAGATATGAAAGGTAAGAAACTATCAGTTGAAATGGGACTTCTCATTTTACTTTTTGAGAAATCTGCATACTGATTTCATGGTGGTGATACTATTTTATATTCCCACCAGCACTGTAGAAAGGTCTTTTTTCCCCTGCAGCATCTACAACGTTTGATACAACCTTTCTTTCTTTCTTTCTTTCTTTCTTTCTTTCTTTCTTTCTTTCTTTCTTTCTTTTTCTTTTTTTTTTTATTTTTCTGACATAACTGAGTTACAGCATTTTGTTGTTTTTTTCCCATAATTTTATTGAAAAACAAATGGCAATGAGACAGTTTCAAACTAAATTGGTAGGGCAGTTTCAATAATTAGCATATTGCATACATTGTTCCTAGTGGTTAATTGCTGGACAAGATGTGGACATGATATCCTATTTACAAACACTATTAGAACAAATCCTCTGTTCATTAAGAGAATGTAACTATATATCTATCCTAACCATTTTGAATACACAGATAAAAAATGCACACTCATCTGCATCCCCTTTATTTGGTTAGTTCTGTTATTTGAATATTATACGTGTGTTAACTCAGAAAAATATTCTAAAAAAGTCCAGTAGTCCATAATAGTATTTGGTCTTCCGCTAAACTGGCAATGTCAGAATTGTTGACCTGAGTCCCCTACAGCTCAACATAACAGCATGGCTTTATTTCTTCTTT
>NW_004524742.1:165849-166382 GCF_000260255.1 Octodon degus
TTTCTGCTGGATGGTTAAGACCAAGATAAAGCAAGACCTATGCAACAAGAGTTATAGCTTTTGGGTCTGATAAGGTCAGTGAAATCTGCTCAAGATTTAACCAGAGATGCTGTACCTCACCGTGCAGATCCTTTGTCAGTGTCAGCCACGTTGATGAGTCATGGACATTGCTTGGCCAAGGTGCTCTCTGTGAAAGCCTGAGAAAATGTTGTCTCCATATGACTCTCCTTAGGCACAATCTACATCACTGATCACTTTCCTTTTGGCCCCATAATCTCCTTGATCAGAAAATTTGGGACACTACTGAGTTACGTGACATTACAGTACAAGTTCGCATATGTCCTGAGACATAATTGACCTTGGAGGGCTAGACCAAAATGTTGGCTTTCCTTGTAGCCCTCCTTTCTCTCAAATTTTAGCCTGTAACATAACAGCTATGCTGTTGGGTTGTTAACCATCCAGAAGACAAGCTTATTGTTATTACCATACAACCTAGGCTGTTAAGCTTAACCTCACTATCTGTCTGCATATCA
>NW_004524742.1:166482-167129 GCF_000260255.1 Octodon degus
GGAACCAGGGATTGAACTCAGGCCTTTGTGTTGCCAGGCAAGCAATTATTCGACTGAGCCATGTCTCTAACACCCCCAACTTTACTTCTTATAGTTTGTTTTTATACTTTTCTGCTGGATGTTTAAGACCAAGATAAAGCAAGACCTATGCAACAAGAGTTATAGCTTTTGGGTCTGATAAGGTCAGTGAAATCCGCTCAAGATTTAACCAGAGATCCTGTACCTCACTGTGCAGATCTTTGTCAGTGTCAGCCACATTGATGAGTCATGGACATTGCTTGGCCAATGTGCTCTCTGTGAAAGCCTGAGAAAATGTTTTCTCTCCATATGACTCTCTTTAGGCACAGTCTACATCACTGATCACTTTCCTCTTTGGCCCCATAATCTCCTTGATCAGAAAATTTGGGACACTACTGAGTTACGAGATGTTACAATACAATTTTGCATATGTCCTGAGACATAATTGACCTTGGAAGGCTAGACCAAAATGTTGGCTTTCCTTGCAGCCTTCCTTTTTCTCAAATTTTAGCCTGCAACATAACAGCAATGCTGTTAGGTTGTTAACCACCCAGAAGACAAGCTTATTGTTATTACCATACAACCTAGGCTGTTAAGCTTAACCTCACTATCTGTCTGCATATCAAACA
>NW_004524742.1:168470-169826 GCF_000260255.1 Octodon degus
TCAGTATATATAGTTAGTCAGGGTGAGGATCTTTCCAATTAACTGCTAGATTCAAAAATCTTCTGGAGATTCTCAGGATCATTGTCTTGCCCATCTTCTACAAATAACTGTATGGCTTGTCACTGTCATGTTTCCTAACTCTACTCCTTTCCCTCTCTTAATTAGTTAGTCCTCTAGTTCTTGCTTTCCTTTTCCTTTTCCTTGTATTATACCTTTCTATTTGTAAAAGAATAAGGGTTCCTTCTTCTTTTGAAGAAATACACTAGGGAAACTATACTAGGGAAATATACTGGGGAGACTAAACGATATTTACACATATGTGTCTGGTTTATTTCACTTATAACTATATCTTCAAGTGACATCCACTTCAATATAAAGGCTTCGAGTTTATCATTCTTTATAGCTGAGTAATACTCCATTGTATAAAAATACCACATGTTATTCATCCATTCCTCAGGAGATGGGCATCTTGGTTGCTTCCAAGATTTGACTGTCACAAATTGTATTGTTATAAATATAGGTACACATATATCCCTATGATATGATGTTTGTTCAGGTCCTCCGGGAAAATTTCCAGTAGAGGAAGAGCTGGTATAAATGGGATTTACAGTCCAAATTTTCTAAGGAGTATCCACACTGATTTCCATAACAGCTGCACCAGTCTACATTCCCACCAGCAGTGGCGAAGGGTTCCTTTTTCCCCACATCCTCTCCAACATATCTTGTTGGTTGAGTGCTTTATGATACCCATTCTTTCTGGGGTGAGATGATATCTCAATGTTGTTTTAATTTGCATTTCATGAATGGCTAGTGATGTGGAACATTTTTTCTTATATTTATTCGTTTCTTTAATTTCATCCTCTGAGAAGTGTGTGTTCATCTCAGATGCCTATTTCTGGATTGGGTCTTTAAATTTTGGGGTCCTAGTGTTTTTTAGTTCATTATAAATTCTAGAGAACAGACCTTTTTCTGAGTACTTATTTATCATGATTTTTTTCCAAATTTGTGGGTTGTCTTTTCACTTTGTTAGTAATTTCTTTTGACATGAAAAAACTTCACAGTAAGTGCCAGTCCCAGTTGTTAATTCCTTCAAGTGTTTCGCATGTGATTTGATTTTTGTTCATTAAATCTTTGCCTACCTCTATGTCTTCCAGAGTTCCTCCTACTTTCTCTTCTAGGAGAATTAGTTTCTCTGTTTTAATGTTTGGATCTTTAATCCATTTTGACTTTAGCTTAGTACATGGTGATAGACCTGGTTCAAGTTTCAATTTTCAGCATGTAGAGAGCCAGTTTTTCCAGCACCATTTGTTAAAGAGGCTATCTTTCTTCCAGTGAGTATGTTTGGCCCCTTTGTCA
>NW_004524742.1:169926-171331 GCF_000260255.1 Octodon degus
AGCTTAGTACATGGTGATAGACCTGATTCAAGTTTCAGTTTTCAGCATGTAGAGAGCCAGTTTTTCCAGCATCATTTGTTAAAGAGGCTATCTTTCTTCCAGTGAGTATGTTTGGCCCCTTTGTCAAAGGTAATGTGGCTGAGTGTGTTTGTAGGGTCTTCAGCAACTTCTAATCTATTCCATTGAACCTCAGGTCTATTTTGTTGCCAGTACCATGCTGATTTTATCACAGTAGCCTTGTAGAATAATTTCAAGTCAGGAATTGTAATGGTTGTTTTCATTGCCCAGGATTGCCTTTGCTATTCTAGGTTTTTTCTGGTTCCAAATAAATTTTAGGAATGATTTCTCTAGGTCTGTGAGGTGTGTTGGTGGTAGTTTAATAGGGATTGCATTAAATCTATGCAGCAATTTTGGGAGTATGGCCATCTTCACAACGTTGGTTCTTCCTATCCAGGAGCATGGAATATCTTTCCATTTTCTGAAATCCTCTATGATTTCTGTTTTCAGAGTTCTGTCATTTTCCTTGAAAAGATCTTTGACTTCTTTAGTTAGATTAATTCCAAGGTATTTCATTTGCCTACTGCCATTGTGAAAGGTATTGTTTATCTAATTTCCCTCTTAGTGAGTTTGCTATCTGTGTAGAGGAATGCTATTGACTTTTGGGGATTGACTTTATAACTTGCTATGCTACTGACTTTCTGTATTAACTCTAGTAGCTTTTTTTTTTTAACCAGGAATTGAACTCAAGCCCTTGCGGTTGCCAGGCAAACTCTTATTCTACTGAGCCATCTCCCCGGTCTCTCTAGTAGCTTGTTGGTGGAGTCTTTTTGTTTTTCCACATAAAGTATTATGTCATCTGCAAATAATGATAATTTAACTTCTTCTTTAACTGTTCTAATTCCTTTTATTTCTTTCTCTTGTCTAATGGCTCTAGCTAATGATTTAAGAACTATATAAATAGGAGTGGTGATAGAGGGCATCCTTGTTGTGTATCAGATCTAAGAGTAAAAGATTTCAGTTTTTCCCCATTTAGAATTATGTTAGCTGTTGGGTTGTCATAAATGGCTTTTCCCAGACTGAAGTAGAGGGCATCAATTCCAATTTTCTGTAGTATTTTGAACATGAGTGAGTGTTGGATTTTGTCAAAAACCTTTTCTGCATCAATGGAGATGATCATGTGGATTTTAGTTTTCGCTCTATTGATATAGTGTATTACATTTATAGATTTGCCTATATTGAACCATCCTTGAATGCCTGGGATAAATCCTACCTGGTCATGGTGTATGATCTTCTTGATGATTTGCTGTATCTTATTTGCTAGGATTTTATTGAAGATTTTGGCATCTATGTTCATGAGGGAGATCATCCTGTAGTTCTCTTTCTTAGTTGCATCTTTCCCTGGTTT
>NW_004524742.1:171520-172892 GCF_000260255.1 Octodon degus
TGGTAATTACACACTTTTCATTCTTTGTTGCTTTTATTTGAATTTTTTCTTTACTCTTTTTGATGAGGTTAGCTAGGGTCTTATCGATTTTATTTAATCTTTCAAAGAACCAGCTTTTTGCTTTCTTAATTCTTTGAATTGTTTTCTTCTTCTCAATTGAATTAATTTCTGCTCTAATCTTTATGATTTCTTCCTATCTTGGGGCTCTGGGTTTGGTTTGTTCTTCCTTTTCTAGTTGTTGTAGGTGCAGCATTAGGGTATTTATTTGTTCCCATTCTGTTTTCCTAATGTGTGATTTCATAGCTATGAATTTCCCTCTGAGAACTGCTTTCATCGTATCCCATAAATTACGATAAGTTGTGCTTGAATTTTCATTGAATTGAAGATATTGTTGAATTTCTTGTTTAATTTCATCTGTGACCCATTGGTTGCTAAGTAGCGTGTAATTTGATTTCCATGTATCTAGGGATTTTTTCTGGTTTCTTTTGTCATTTATTTCCAGTTTCATTGCATTGTGGTCAGATAATATGCTTGAGATAATTTCTATTTTCTTCCATATATTTAAGCATGACCTAATAACCAGTATATGGTCAATTTTAGAAAATGACCCATGCGCAGCTGAGAAAAATGTGTATTCAGCTGTGTTTGGGTGGAACACTCTGTATATGTCCATGAAGTCTATTTGTTTCAAGCTCTGGTTCAGTTCGGTTATTTCTTTGCTAAGTTTTTGTCTGATTGACCTATCTTTTTGGGATAAGGGGGTGTTATGGTCTCCTGTTAAGATTATGGTATTGGATATTAGATTTTTCATGTCCATTTAGATTTGCTTTATATAGTTGGGTGCTTTCTTGTTTGGTGCATACATATTTAGGAGTGTTACTTCTTCCTCTTGAATTTTTCCCCTAACCAGTATATAGTGTCCTTCTTTATTTCACTTGATCATCGTTGGTTTGAAGTTGAGACTGTCTGAGAATAGGATTGCTACCCCTGCTCTTTTCCGAGGTGCTGGGGCATGTAATATTGTGTTCCTTTCTTTGCATTTCAGCCTATGAATGCCTTTATGAGTTTAATGTGTTTCTTGTATACAGCATATTGTTGGATTTTTTTTCCTAATCCACTGTGCCAGTCTATTTCTCTTAATTGGTTAACTGCATCCATTTACATTGGTGGTTAGAATTGAGATTTATTGACTTATGATTGACATGTCATATACCTGTTGTCATTTACTCCTTTTTCTCCTGTGTTTAATTGCTTGCCCTATTTAGTTGGTTGCTTCTGATCTCATTCATAGAGTTCTGATCATTTTGGTCCCTCTCTAGAACATCCTTCAATAGCCTGTGTAGGTTTGGCTTTGTCATCATGAAATTCTTTA
>NW_004524742.1:173528-174086 GCF_000260255.1 Octodon degus
CTGTCTTCACTTTCACTTAAATGGTTTTGCAAGCTTGTGATTGAGATTTTAAATTCCTCTATATCTCTTTGACTCTGCTTCATGCGATCTATTTCCTTCCTTTTTTGCTCATTCACTGAGTCCATTATTTTTCTAATCTCCTCTATTTTTTTAATCAATGTTTTCTTCAGAAGCAGTTATTAATTCATTTATTGCAGTTTTTTTCAGATTGGGTTTCCTACCTATGTTTCTGTAGTTTATTCTTTACATCAGATGCTATGAGTTCCAAGAATTCTTTTCTTATTTCAGAAAATTCTGCTCTGAGTTCCTCTATACCTCTCTGCAGCTGTTTCTTCATTTTGGAAGCCATTGATTCATTGATTTCAGCTGTGTGATTCCCAATTTGTTCTGTGTTAGTGTCCTATGTACTTGTTGTGGGTGGGCTTGGTGTCTGAGATTGTATTTTGTTTCTTCTCATTGGCATTTTGTGTAGCGCTGTCTTCTGACCTTTGTTCTAGAGCTTTGGTGCAGTTATAACCTTAGCACCTACTGAAGTTCAGGTGCAGATCTACAAAATTT
>NW_004524742.1:175146-177102 GCF_000260255.1 Octodon degus
CTTATCCATGCTGTTCTCCTTTTTCAGCGTATTATAGATTTGTTGCTGAGATCACTAATTCATAAGGTTTTAGCTTGTTATGCTATAAGGAGTAGGCATATGAATACTGTTGGTTTTTGTGTGTAGGTTTTGTATCCTGCTACATTGCTGAATTTGGTTATTAATTTGGAAGTCTTTTCAGGGGATTTGTATTGATATGATCTTGTAATCTGCAAATAATAATAAATTATTTTTTCCTTTCCTGTATAAATGCCTCTTGCTTCTCTTGCTTTATTGTTCTGGATAATGTTTTAAGTACTCCATTCAACAGGAATGGTGCTAGTAGACATCCTTGTCGCCTCATTTAGTTGAGAGGGAAATGTTCTGCCTTTTGCACATGTACTATGATATTGGAAGTATGTTTGTCATAAATGACTTCTTACATTTTTAAAATCTTGTCTCTATATGGTACAGGGTCTTGCTATGCATCATGGACTCATAGTGATCCTCCTGTTTTCAGCCTCCTCCCCAATGCTGAGATAACAGATGTGTGCCACCCCCGCCCAAATTCTGGGGTTCTGGGGCAAGCATAGCATGTAGTGCTGGGGATTGAACCTAGCTCCTTGCACCTGCCAGGTGGCACTTAGACTGATAAGCTTTTTCCCTAACCCTCATAAATGGCTTTTATCAGAGAGAGATAAGATTCTTCTATACCTAGTTTCTTTAAGATTTTTAAAAATCATAATAGGATTTTGTTGTCTTTTTTTTGTCTCTTAAGATAATCATGTACTTTTTACCCTTGCTTCTGTTTATGTGTATTATACTCATGATTTATACACGATGAACCATCCTTACTTTCCCGAGACAAAAGCTACTTATAGATGAGTTCTGCATTTTTTTGTGTGAAAAGATATATTCATTAATGAAAACATCTGATAAGTTCAATGTGTACCTACATGTAATACTTGTGTTGGTCTATTTATATAAATATCATCACTCTATCCTGAAGTGATAATAATGAAGCACTTTAATTATACATGTAATATTTATTCATTCTTTCTGACAATTGAATACCTGAGATACGCTAAGATTGTCTTAGGTTGTGGAAATACTAGTAAACAGAAAGTCTAACTCATATCCTTAAATGGTTTGCATTTTATCATTGCAGCCATGCAATAAACAAATGTTAAGCAAAATAATGTCAAGAAATGATAAATTATGAAAAAGTATTGAATATGGAGGCAAAAGATCATAAATCCCACTTTAGTTAAGAGAATGAAGGAAGTTCTTTCTGAAAAAGTGACATTTAAGTAATGGCTTGAATAAAAGGAGAAAATGAAAAATAAATTCTGAAGTAATTCATAAGGATGAAGCACAAAACCTTAAGGCAAGCAATAATTTGGAATATGATGATCCAAATAACAAAAGGCATAAAGGAGATAGGAGACTGAGCAGAAAAGGACAAATAAAGCAGAAAAGATAAGAGAGGGCTTTGGACTCTATTCCACAAATGGGAAACCACAAAATGGTGCAGAACAGAAAGGTGAAATAATCAGGTACATTGTTAAAAGATTATCTGGTGTATAGGGAACAATCCAGAAGGGACAGGAAGGTTGATAAGGCTGTGCCCCCTCAACCTATACACACTGTCCACAAAGGTGGGCTGAGCCCTGGACAGTTCTGGGACCTTGGTGCTCCCTGCCTTGACCCTCATCATCCCTGCTTGAGCTGTGGTCAGCCCCACCAGGAGTCTTGGTGAGTCCTACTGTGTCCCCCACTGTCACAGGAACCTTGTGGAGAAATAGCCTGCCCCACTAGCATCTTGTAAGCCTTGCTGAGGTATGCATGTGCTCCCCACCTCCTTGGAAGCCACTCTGAACCCCGGACTGCAGGATCCTTGGTGAGCCTACCCTGTCCCACACTGTCACATGAGGCTTTTTGACCCATTCCCCATCCCCTACCCTTGTTGCTAATCCA
>NW_004524742.1:178247-180560 GCF_000260255.1 Octodon degus
CAGTACTGTGCTGATTTTGTTACAGAAATTTTATAGTATAATTTTAAACCAGTGATTTGTTTATACAATATTATTGTGTTGTATTGTATATTCCAGATGGTTTATATTTTATATTCATACCGTATAAATCTATAGTATAATGTACAGTTTTATTTTTGGGAAAGTTTAAATCATAATTCCTAAGAACTTATGAATTATTGTCATGCCCCAAACAGCTGTATTTATATCCATTTTATACCATTGCTGGCATTGAATGTCACTTTTTTATGTACTTAATACAGGGTCTACAGCATCTCACTACACAGATCAGACTCAGTGATCATCCTGTTTTCAGCCTCCCCAGGGCTGTGATTATAGGTGTGCACCAGCACCCCCAGGCTCAATCACTGTCTCAGTGTGTGCTGGGGGCAGGGCTGTCATGGCATGCCAGGGTCAAATCCCAGTCCCTGTGTCTGCCTAAGCAGGTGGTTTAGTCTGCTGAACTGTCACACTGGCCCTGGCTGTCACTGTTGACCAAATCATTGCTATATGTCACCGAACAACAAAAAAGTTATGAAAGGAAGAAGTAGAATTTAATAAGGACATTACATAGGGTGGACAAAGTCTTGGATTCCAGAGTCACATTGAGACACTTTTGCCGTCTGGCCACACATGCCATGCTATTTCTCATTCCTGATATTCAGGGAAGGAGGCAGGAACACCAAAACCTTTCTGTTGGGATGTACCCCATGCTCTCAGTATTTAACAGTTGCTTATATGCTTATCTTCATTTATTTTGTCCTAAAAATATTTTTGTGGAAAAATAGTATTAGTACTTTGCAAATATAAAAGCCACAACTTAGAGGTTTATAAGCAGCTTGACACTGAGACTGGGAGCAGCTATTTGGGCTACTTTGTTTTATAAAATTCTGTCAGATCAAGGCAATTTTGAGTAATACTGTGATGGGATATTCTTAGTAGACTAATAATACAGGATTTGCATGAGAATTAACTACAATAATGTATGTAGAGAACGTAATCCTAGGCATATATCAAGTACCATGAAATCTTATTTATCATTCTTATTAGTCTCACTATTTTTATCCTTGAATCTTGTTATTAACAATACTTTTGGGTAAACAAGAGAATACATTTAGGTAAGCATGAGGTATATTGTATGCCTAACTTTATCTCTTGAAATTTAGTGAGGTTGATGTACTTTATTATGGTGAAATTTTGGATATAAACTTACAACTTCCAAGACCACTAAAGAATGGTCCATGTTTTGAAAGGTTTTGGAAGCCAATGCTCTTAACTTAATACATATTAACTCTTTTGTATGTATATCTTTTACTAGTAATAATTCATTTATTTAAGTTCCATTGAAATGCTTCCATTTTATGTGGCTGTAAAGAACTACATTCAAACTGTCAAATCAGAGAGTATAGTCACCACAGGATTACCCTCACTTCCAATGCTGTCCGCAAGCTTGCCTTCATCTAACAGTGGGTGGCCACAAATTCCTAGGATCACCATGAAGTCTCATAATTCACTGGAATGATTTTTTTTTTAAATTTTAGGCCAGGGTCTACATGGTGTTCAAGGTCTCACTACTAGATCTGATTTGTACTGATTCTCCTGTTTATAGCTTCGCAAGAGCTGGGATTACAGGAGCGTGCCTCCATATCCAGTCTCAATTGCTGTCTCAGTGCACCCCTGGGGCAGAGCCAGCATGGCAGTCCTGGGGATTGGACTCCCAGCCACTGTACCTGCTTGCAGACTCTTTAATCCACTCAGCTATTTGGCCAGCCCTTCACTGGAATGATTTAGATGACCTAGATTAATTCTATGTTAAAGATACAAATTAGGGTACATCAATTTTTTTATATTCTGTTTGTGGCTAATATATAGAAGTGAGCCTGGGAAATGGCTCAGTAGAATAAGTTTTTCCCTGGCAAGCACAAAGGCCTGAGTTCAATCCCTGGTTCCACCAAAAAAAAAAAAAAAGTGAACTGGGCATTTTAAATGTTGATTTTAAATCTAGAAAATTTGCTAAAATTTCTATATTATAGTCTTTTTTCTAATGACAAATGTATTTATATTTTGTTCATTACCTAAATCTTTTTTTCTACATTGGTTAGGACCTCAAATTTTTTACCTGGAAAATATCCTGGCTTGGTTTGTTTATTTTTAATCTGAGAGAAGTGGATTTTAACATTTCACTATGTTAAATATTTCATTTTTGGAAATTCAACAGGTTTTTTCAGGATGCTAACAGGATTTTTGCTAGTTTGTTTTGAGATAAGATTTCACTATGTAGCTCAGGCTATCCTT
>NW_004524742.1:189180-194335 GCF_000260255.1 Octodon degus
ATTTGATTTGAAACTGTCTCATTGCTATCTGTTTATCAATAAAATTTTGAAAAAAAAAGACACTCCTGTGTAAAGACATGTAAATATTATTTATGCAAAATGTATTACATTAATTTTTATCATAGATTATTTTTCCCAGCTTTATTGAGATATAATTGACAAATAAAATTGTTTATATTTTAAAAAAAAGAAAGTTTTGATGTGGAATTTACAATTCAGAAAACATTTGTAAATTCAAAAATAGCCATATTTTCATTGAGAGGAGAAGAGAGGAAACATATCTTACAGTGTTTACTGTAATAGGATAATTGTTCCTACCTGTCAAGTTTAAGAAGGTACCAATGTACAGACCCAGGGTAATTCCTGATAAAAGGTATTTGGACACTTAAGTTGTGGGAATATGTATGAATTTATTTTTCTTAACAGTCTCTCTAAGCTTGTGCAGCAGCTGTGTGATTGCTGTCAAATTAATTTTTCTGGGATTACAGGAGATCAAAAATTATTTTATACAGTGATGTCCATTCCCTACCTTTTCTAGGTTTCTCACTTCTGTTCACTGCAGCCTCAGGGCCATAGAAGAATGTTAACTTTGCTGAAGAATCAGGCTTTGTCCCATTTAGAATAGTTTGTTTCTCATTATTAAGAGGTGTGCTAGTCACCCCTTTAATGTAAACACTAAAGGATAGAGCCATAGAACCTAAATATTCACAAGCTTCCTGTAATCTTAAATACTAGTTCTAGTGAAAATAAAGGCAGAGTGAGTGGGATTTTGAAAATGGGGTTCCATTTCTGGTCCTGGTGCTCTGATCCTTGGTCAGGCATTTAAGCTGTGTTACCTTTATCTCTGCCTACAGGCAGTGTAGGTAAATTTGATCTGGGTCTAGGACTTTCTGATTTCAGTGGCTGAATGTGAGTTCTGACATGTCATTCCTTTGGCAGTCTTGGCTGACTTAAGCGTTCTTTCGTTTTGCCCACCTTAAGTTAACTTTTGAGCTATTTGGCTTTTGCAACTGCAGTTTCACCTCAGGGGTTCCTACACAGATTGAATAGAGAGTGATAGTGACTGAAAGCGGTAAGTGGTTTCATTGTTCTCACGCAAAAAAAGTTCCACTTTCCTTCCTCCTTTCCTAACCTCCGCTCTATTTTTCTAATTGGATCAGCAAAAATGTTAAACATTGCACATTTCTTTTGCCTTAGAAATTCGGAGTGAAAGATACAGGCCAGTAATTGCATAAGGGACAATAGGGAGGAGCCAATGCCAGGGAGAAGGGATGGCTGTCAGATCCGTGGTATAGTAGGCCTACCACCCACAAGTTGAAAGTTACAAGTTTTCATACATTGGTCTTTTTCTGATCTCACCTTTGACAGCTCAGTGTCACTACAGCATGCATTGCCATTGTTAATGTCCATCAGACTTTCTCCATTGTATTGTGCACGATGCAAAATTGACAAAAGAATTGGTCATGTTATTTTCTTCTCTGAACCTAAAAAGAAAATAATAACCCACATTTGTCAAAAGACCCACAATGAAAAGATAAATTCCAAGCTTTTATAGGTAAATGGATGCAACCAGAGACCATACTCACAAGTGAAATAAATCAGACCTGTATGTGCAAATAGCACATTATTTCTCTAGTGTAAGAACTTGAAAGAGTAAGTAAAATCTGAAAGGCACAATAAAAAAGTCCCACAATGTAATCACCAATCTGAATGTGCACAATGTGTGCATGATGTGTGTGTAACAGTTGCTGCCCTCTATGGGGGAGACAGTGCTGGACTGCTAGGGAGTAGGCCATCTCAAGTCAAGTTCTGGCTTTCTGACATTCCAGGAGTGCCTTGTATTCTGAGTCCCTGGTTTCTTACCCAGGTAGGATGAGAATATTGAAGCATGTGGTCTTCAACTTCAATTGGCAAGCATTGTTGATGCAGTTATTATAACTAGAAGATAAATGAAATGTGAGATATCATTTTAAGTAGATGAACGCCTCTGCTTTTTTAAAATTTTATTGAGAAACAAATAGCAATGAGATAATTTCAAAACGGATTAGTAGCACAGCTTCAATAATTCATATATTGCATATTGTTATCTTTATAGTGGTTATTCATAGTTCGAGATGCAGACACAATATCCCATCCAAACACTATTAGTACAAATCTTTTTTCTCATTGAATTAACAGAAAGTAGCTATATATCTATCCTAACTATTTTGTATATACAGATACAAAATGGTCCCTCATTTATATCCCCTTTTTTTGTTTAGTTTTGTCAGAGATGCATATTTCATTGTCATTTAAATATTGTAGGTGAGTGAATTCAGCAAAATATTCCAATATAGTCCAGTAGTCCATAATGGTAGTGGGTTATCTGTAGGACTGGCAAGGTCAGAAGTTGTTGACTTGAGCCTTTTACAACTGAGCATATTAATATGGCTTTACTTTTTATACCTCATTTTTATACTTTTCTGTTGGATGGTTAAGACCAAGCTAAAGCAAGACCTTTATGACAAGACATGTAACTTTTGTATCTGAGAAGGTCAGTCAAATCCCCTCAAGATTTATCTTGAATCCCTGTACCAGTTTGTAGATCCTTTGTAAGTATTAGCCATGTGGTTGAGTCATGGCCATTGCTTGACCAATTTGCTCACTGTGAAAGCCTGAGAGAGTGTTTTCTCTTCATGTAACTCTCCTTAGGCACACTCTACATCATTGATCACTTTCTTCTGTGGCCCCATAATATCCTTGATCAATAAATTTGGGACATCACTGAGTTAGAGGATGTTGCAGTGCAGGTTCTCCTATGTCCTGAGTCCTCACTGAGCTTGAAACGCTAGAATGCCTGTGTTTTGATAAGTCAGTATTTTTTATTGGTGTATTTGTGCAGTACATATTGTTTGCATTCCTCGTGTGCAGTTGATATGTATACATAAGAGATCTTAATTCCTTTTTTCGTCTCTTATCTCCTCTCCCTTCCCCCTCCCTCCTTGTTTTGATCCCTTTACTATTTGAGAAAGACATATTTCATTACTTTCTATTATCTATCTTTTGTTTTCATCTTTATTTATAACTTGGGTTCCTCATATATAACAAGCCATCTGATATTTAAATTTGTGTGTCTGATTTACTTTACTTAGCATGATCGCTAGGTGCATCCATTTTCCTACAAATAACTCAGGTTTATCTTTCTTTATGGCATCATAGTACTGCATGTTATGTAAATGCCACATTTGCTTTATCCATTCATCTGTTGATGGGTGTATAGGCCATCTCTAAGATTTAGCTGTTATAAATTGTGCTGATATAAACATGGGCGCTGCAGCCTTGCCAGTATTTATTATTGGATTTCCTCATGATAGCAATTTGTTCTAGAGTAAGATGGTGTCTAATTGTTTTTCTAATTTGCATTTCTTTTTGTGTTAATAGAATGGAGAGGAAAATCCTACTCAACTTCCCTCAAAGCTGTTTTTAGATTTTGAAAGTAAAAGTTTTTCCCACACCACATGCTCTATCTGCACAGTGACAAAAGAAAACTGCAGACCCCCTAGCTCCTGCACTTCCTGTCTGCCAGGGACCTGGGGTGTGACTGCACTCAGTCAAGACTCATCTTCACCAGTTTTCTTCCAGAATTACACAACATAAAATATTCATTGCTTAGAAAGGTTCTTAGTAAACAGAAGTAGGCAGAATGAATAGTAATTATTATTATTTCTCAAATAACCACCCTTTTTTTCTGTAAAGAATGTGAGTTGCATGCTTCTGAAACTTTTATAAAGGATTCTATGCTGATACTGTAGTTGACAAGGGACTGGATCTCCGAATTGTTCAATGCTTAGTTGGGCAGACCCAGCTTTCCAGGAGTGTGGCTCTGATTTGTTCTCTTCCTTATCTACTGCATATTAATTATTATTAGTCTGGTATAATTATTTTGTGACCCCTTTCTATCCATTTACCAGTTCAGTATTGTTTAATAATCTGTCCTTGTTAGAAATTTCTTAAGTTTTACTTGGAGGACATTTTGTTGATTAAAATGCAAGAACCTAATTTTTATTCTCCGGTTTAAAGAAGCCTAATTAGAGATAGAAAAATTAGACAAGAGTTTATATGACTTCAGAGCACAGAACAACTCTGAGGGAAGCTGGGTAGGATTTTCCTCCCTACTTTGGGTGTGTTTTTGGTGCAGAGGTATATTCATTGACCAAGATTGCAAATGGGATTGAGTCCAGATGTTTGTGGTTTGGCAAAGGAAAGAAATGCAAAAAGGAGAACTTCACAGATCGTCACCAAGGCTAAGCAAAGTATTTCCTCTGGCAAGTGCTCCCTCCAAAAGAGGCTTACGTGAGCCCTCCAGTCTTCAGGTACGAGTCCCTTGTTTCACTTATGACAGCATCCCTGTTACTAGTGAAACAAGGGACTGATATCATTATTTTCCTTTCTCAGCTGGGAGATGACATGTTATGACAGTTGAACTTATTTCTCCACTGCAAATAGTACTCCAGAAAAAAATTTTCAAAATTCAGCTACCCATAAGAAGTTCCTTAGATTCATAAGTTTTTTTGTGGCTCATTATTGTAGATTTAGGTAATTCTAGAAGTTTCAGTCAGTTGCTGAAAATAAGCCTATCCAGTCCATAAATTGTAAGGCTTTATAAGTTGTTAAGATGTTCTTAGTGCAAAGTAAAGACTTGCTGCATGGTAATTTGAGGTTAATATTGTATATTCTTTCTTTTTCTTTTTAAATGTATTTGGTACAGGGTCTCAATATGCAGCCCAGACTCCTAGTGATCATCCTGTTTTCAGCCTCCCCATCATTGGGATTACAGGCGTGCACCATCACTCTGTCTCGGTGGCCAGCTCGGCATGCCTGGGGATGCAAGGCAGGCATGGCATGTAGTGCTGACAATCAAGCCCTAGTCCCCGTGGTTGCGTAAGTAGGCACTTAATCTGCCTGAGCTATATCATTGGCCCTGTATATTCTTTCTTAAAACTGAAAATGGTCTATCATATTTTTAAAACTTCAACATACTGAATATTTCCTTACTGCTTACTAACTTCTTGCTTGCATGTATGCCTTTATGTTTATGTGTATATAGCTTTATTTGTATATATTCCTGCTTCATTAACAATACTTTAGAGGAGTGTGCGGAGAGTTTCCTGCTACC
>NW_004524742.1:201798-203597 GCF_000260255.1 Octodon degus
ATGTTTTGTGACATTTTAAACCTGTCTGGACACAGGAGCATCATACATACACTTGGTGGTCATGGGTAGATATAATGTGAGAATGTAAGAATATTATAATAGACCATAGTAGATTGTATAGTCAGAGAAATTCAAAGAAGCAAGCAAATAATAATTACTGGATTTTAGTAGAAAATAAAAAAAAATTAGATATGGGTCCATATTGTGATGAAATAATAAGGAAAGATTTATTTTGCTTCTCATATTAAAGGGTTACTAAGCACAAACAATTTAGGGTGAAAAAAATAAATTATGGAGTCATATTTGAGGTGAGTTTAAAAGTCATAAAAAGAGGTATAAATGTATTTACTAAAGACTGGAGAAAGGGTCAAAATACTGGAGGAAGCATAAAATTAAGTGCAGGAGGATTTTGGCTTTTATTTTCTCCGGTTTCCTAATTTACTTTTTAATTTCACCAAAGTTGTACATGGACAGAAGTTAAAAATGCCAACTATTCTAGGAGTAAACTTATGAAATACAATAAATCTAACCCCGTTTCTTTTCTTTTGTTTATTGAAAAACAATATGTTCACACTTAGAACTTCAGATTCTTTTTTTGTTTCCTTTTAACCAAAATACACACTATGTCTTAGTCTAAAGAGCAGGCTTATATGTTGTGTCCTGGTTTTGCAGGCATTCACTCTCTGTCTTCCCATCCTCCAATGTAGGTATGGGAGCATTTCTCTTTTCTTTTCTCCTTTTCCAAATTTTCTATTTCCCCTGCTGTTTTGGAATATTCAGAGACAAGTCTTGTGGGTATATTTTCACACACAGGAGATATTTAGCAGACAATTTAAGCTGTAATCTTAGATATTTTAGTTCTAGAAAAGACATTGCAATTATGTAGTTGGTGACTTCTTTCACCTATTTTATTTCTCCTTGATATTTTTTATGTATAATATTTTTCTATTTTCTTAAATTTTTTACACCCATTTTGTATGTTTTGTAGTTTTCCTCCTTTTAGGAGATACCTGTGGCTTTAATCTTCAGTTCTTCCAGTAGTGTTGTTCCCATTTCTGCCCTTTTGCTTTTAATTTCCAAATATGGAAATGAACATTATTTTCATAGCTTATAGCTATAACTTTGTTTTTTACCTATTAGAAAACTTAATAAGTGTTTCAGTGGTCTCTTTCCCTTCAGCTATTTGTTACTTGTGGCCCTTTTCTGTTTGTCTTGGCTCCTGTTTTCTTATCAGGAGGTTTTAAAATAACAATCAATTGCCACTTCAGAGGAAGACACACAAACATAGTGTGAGGTCTGAGCTCACAGGCAAGGCTGAGCCTTTGGATCTTCACCTTAGGGTCGCTTGGTGGGGTGAACAGTCAGAAAATGCTCAAGCTCACTCTGGATTTTTCCATTTTGGGCTACAGCAAAGATAATCGAACTGAAATTGCACATGCTCCACTCTGGATGGTCACAGTTTTAGATCCAACAAAGGAGGGGAACTCACTCAGTCTTCTGGTTAGACAATGTCTTTTTTCATTAGTATGTGTTCATAATCCAAAATAAGTGAATTCATTGTGGGGTGCTGGTACATTTACCTATGCTTCTTATCTTTCTGCTTTCTATCATCTACCTTTTATTTTTCTTTTAAAATTATTTGTGCTTTATGTCTCTCATATAGTACAAATCATGAGATATTTAATCTTATATTTTTGATTTATTTGACTTAGCATTATGGGTTCAAGGTGCGTCTATATTCAGGATACAAGCTTTAACCTTTCCAACTGCAAGTGTCCTGAATTCCAATTCAGTGACAG
>NW_004524742.1:203697-211355 GCF_000260255.1 Octodon degus
AGAAAGAAAAAGAAAGAAAGAGAAAGAAAGAAAGAAAGAAAGAAAGAGAAAGAAAGAAAGAAAGAAAGAAAGAAAGAAAGAAAGAAAGAAAGAAAGAAAGAAAGAAAGTAAGTTTTGGACTTCTTCCACTATTACAGAGTGCAGTGGCCCAGTCACACAGAGTAACAGGGTGGATCTCTATTTCACAATTTTTCTTAACTGAAATTTTGCTCAGTCCAGCCCAGTTCCAGAGAGAACTTGCACTTTGAAATTCTGAACATTTTGAGAAGTCTGCAGTATGAAAGAGTTTACTTTTTGCTTTCCCTATTTCTGGTTAAAAATTCAGCTTCTATTTATTTGTACCCCACTTTCCCTACTGTGCTTATTAGTATAATGTTTGGCACAGGCAAGAATTATTAACTGTGGGTAGTTGGGACATGCACACAACAAACTAACTCTTGCCTAACCCCTACCCCTGCCTCCCTCCACCCTCTCTTTATCTCTTGGTCCCTCGCCCACTGAGTTTCATTATTCGTTTGAGGAATCTTCTGGGTCTTGTACTTATGTAATTATGTTGTCTGCAGACAATGATACTTTGTCTTCTTATTTCCTACACAGAGTTTCCTTTATTTCTCTTTCTCATTGCTCTGGCTATCATTTGGGTTCTGTATTGAAGAAGAGTGGTTGTCATGCATATTGTTGTCTTATTCCTGATTTTTAAAATTAATTTTATTTGTACAATTTAGATATACATAATAATCACATTCACTGTAGGGAGTTTGTACCTGCATATGACATATCTTAGTCCCTGTTTTTTTCCTATTCCCCTCCCCTCTCTTCAACCCTTCTTCCCCTTGTTACTTAAAAGATTTGTTTCCATTTTATTCTTTTTTCCTCTTATGTATTTCTTTTCTCTTCTATCTCCCATAATTCCCATTATCTTTTGAACAATTACTTTCTATTTCAAAATATCTATTATAATTTTGATTCTTATTTACACTTTCAGTGTCTCACATCAGAGAGATAATAAGATATTTATACATTTCTCGAACTTATATCTTTTAAGAGTATATCTGATGGTCCATCTATTTAGCTATAAATGTCTAAAGCTTATCCTTTTTTATGGCTGATACTCCATTGTATAACAAAGCCACATCCTTTTTATATATTTGTTGATTGATAGGAATTTGTGTTGTTTTCAAGATTCAGAGGGCCTGCCAAGCAGATTAAAGTGCCTGCAAGCAGGCACAGGGGCCAGCAGTTTAATCCCTAGGCCTGCTGTGCCAGACCCACCCCTGGGGTGCACTGAGATGGCAACTGAGACTGAGTGTGGTGGTGCACACTTGTAATCCCAGCTCTTGGGAGACTGTAAATGGCAGATCATTATGAGTCTGATCTAGTAGATAGAACTTGAAACCCTGTAGACCCTTCCCTAAGACAAAAAAAAATTCAGGCATTACAAACTGTGCTGCTATAAATATTAATAGCCATATATCATTGTGTTATAATGTATTTAATTGTTTTGGGAAGATACCAACAAGGGGAATACCTGGGTCCAATGGAACCTTTAGTTCTAATTTTTGAGGAATCTTCACACTGATTTTGACAGTGGTTGTTGCAGTCTACGCTCACACCAAGGGGGGAGAAGGATTCCTTTTCCCCATAGTTCCTCCAGCACTTGTTATTAGTTTATGTGTTAGTAGCAGGCATTCTTTCTCGCCCATGTATATCACCATGTACTGAACTAAAATGAAAATGGATCAAAGATCTAAACATTAAAACAGAAACTCTAAATTTTATGAAAGAGAGAATAGGTAGAACATTTGAAGACATCTGTGTAGACAAAGCCCCAACTCCATGGGAAATACTATGAAGAATCCATAATTGGTATCTCATCTCATCAATAACATTTTTCATGATAAGAGAAATCACCAATAGAGGGAAAAGACAATCTAAAGAGCAGGAAAAAATCTTAGCCACTTGTTCTTCAAACACAGGACTGAAATCTGGAACATATAAAGAATTATTCCTGATTTTAGAGTGAAGTTTTTAGCATTTTTAATTCAATATGATATATATAGTAGATTTGTGACAGTTTTTATAAGATTGAGATTAATTCCTTCTATATTTTCTTTCCTTTCTAAGTTATGGATAGATTCTAGATTTTGTCTACATGTATTGAGATGATCACATGAGTTTTGTCCTTGTTTCTGTTTATTGGGTGTATTAAATATATTGATTTCATATGCTGAAATATCTTAATATCCCTGGAATGAAGCCTATTTTGTCATGTTATATAATCTTTCTGATGATCTGTTACATGCTCTTTGTCCATGTCTTTTTGAGGATTTTTGATTGTACATTAAAGAGACAGACCTTTAGTTTACTTTTTAAGTTGGATTTTTGCCTGGTTTTGAAATTAAAGTAATACAGGAATGAGTTTGGAAGTAGTCATTCACCTTTGATTTCATTAAAGAGCTTGAGGACGAATGGTGTTACGTCCTTCCTGAAGGTCTTGTAGAATTCACCAGTAGAACCATTGTCTTAGTTTTCTTTTTTAGTTCATAGTTTATTATTATTATTATTATTATTATTGCCTCATTTCATTGTTTGATATTAGATTGTTCAAGCTTTTATGTTTTCTTGTCTCAGTTTTGGTAATACATGTGTGTTCAGAAATCTGAATTTCTTCAAGGTTTTCCAGTTTGCTAGAATACAAATTCAGTACAGTAAAAATGAGCTTCTGGATTTCAGTGTTATCTATTTTGTTTTCATTTATAGTTAAATTGATGTGGGTCTTTTTTGTCTTCTTTAGTTAAGCTTGACTAATATTTTGCCTATTTTGTTCAATGAACCAGATTTTCCATGAATTCATTCATTGTATTTTTTAGTATAAATTTCATTTTCTGTTTTGATCTTTATTATATCCCTTCTTATAGTAGGGTTAGATTGGGATATTCGTATGCTTTTAATAAGTGAAGTTCATGAGTTAGTTATTTATTTGAGCTTTTTGTATTTTTCTATTTTTTTTGTAAGCATTCACATTAGAATAGACGTTTCTCTTAGAACAGTTTAGCTTCTTTCCTATAGGCTCTGCCATCTTTATTGGCATAATTATTTGATTCTGGAAACTGTTTAATTTCTATATTCACCTTGATAATTTCTACTTTTCATAAATTCAATAGAATTCTTTATTTATATGTTTTCTTTCTAAAACTTTGTGTAGAGTGTATTTCATAGGTAAATTAGTCATTCAGACATTTATGTCTTTAACTGTTATCGTCAACTCTTCCAATTTTTTATTTGATCTTATAACCCCATTGCTCTATTTGTAGTTCTGTCTGTTTTGTCATGTCCTCTTTGATATTGCCATGTTTATTTGTTTCCTCTTTAATTATTTTTTATTGCTCAGGTATCTGTTTTTTGTTTCTCTATCTATTAATGCCCCTTTGACCTGTTTTGTGAGAATTTAGAAACTTTGGTGGCATTCTGTTGCCTTGTCTTTTCATGTGTGTGTGTGTGTGTGTGTGTGTGTGTGTGTGTGTGTGTCTATGTTGAATGCTGATGTCAAATAGAATGAAAAGAATGTGTTGTTAATGAGTTTCTCTTTAGTTTGTTAGATTGTTTTCAGTAATGTATTCTTGGTTTTACTTCTCAGAACTTTTGTATTCTGCTCCAACCAACTTAATTGAATAGAACCATTTAGCTGTGTTGTAAGAGAGAATTTTTACTGGTTATAACAGAGTTAACAAATCCAATCATACATCAATCATCAGCATTAAAACTTGTTTTGATAGTACCACCTTTTTGTTAATAGTATCACCTTTTTGTCAATACTTACAGACTATATTATATTCTGCTCTTTTGGTTAACTGGGATGTGGAAGGTGAGGCAGCAGGATAGAGGAAGGGAAAAAGAAAAGGGTACACAGGAAGCTAAGAGAAATGTCAACAGATAAAGAATATGCAGGAGGCTGGACTCTTGTTGGACTTATTTTCATAGCTGTGGTAAAGAGCTAGTGTTGACAGGTTTAGTTTAGGTTAATGACAACTAGTGTTGACAGCATATTTGTACTTTATCATAATAGGAAAGAGGGGAGAGGAATGGCAGAGGGAAGAAAACAAGGTGGAGAAGAGAAAAAATATTAGAGAAGGAAGAGAGTTACAAAAATGAGAAATTCGGGGCCAGTGGTATAGCTCAGCAGCATGGTGCCTGCCTGGCAAGTGTGAGGTCCTGAATTTGATTCCTGATTCCACAAAAATCAGAAACACTAAAAAGAGGAAACAGGTCAAATGGGAAAGCCTTTCATAATAAAGTATAATAGCCACCCAATATGAAGACAGAAACAAAATCATGAGCAAAAAAATCAAACCAACCAAACAAACAAACAAACAAAAAAACCCTTAAGATGGCCAAAGCAAACAGAGAAGCAAGGAAACAGTAATGATACCAACAAAAATAAAAATAGAAATAAAAATCTCCATGTGTTAGTTAATGGCATTAACCTTGACTATTCACACAGCTTCCTGTATGCTGTGGTCTGAATGCCATCAACCTAGCCGTTTCCCTCTGTGGGCCAGATAGTTGCCTGGCAGAAGTGGTGAGGGTTGTTGTTCCCTTCAAATGCTTGTTCTGGTTGCAAGTTAATCTTGGGCATGTTCCACTGCAGGACTCTGTGGATCTGATTGCCTTAATCATTTTTAGTGGTACCTTTATGATAACACCAGCCTTCTTTCCCTAATATATGCCCAAAGCCCACCAGGCCAGGTGCCACTCACCATCTGTCTGCCTGAAGAAAACTATCTCAGCCCCCACCACAGAGCCTAATGCCACCCCCAGGCTTGGCTATGATTCCTCTTTGCCAACATAGGGAGGTGAGCAAGACATCACTCTTTATTCTTGTATTTAGGAAGATCATAAGAGATTAGTCACTCTGTTCTGGCCTCCTTGAGTTCCCTCTGACTTTGGCACCAGACTGTCTCTCCTGTCATAGATACCTGCTCCTCTTTCTACTTTGGATTCTTGTTACCTTCTAAGCTCTTGCCTGCTGCAGTCTACAGCTAGGAAGTGGTGGGGATTGACCTTAGGAGCCCACCAGCATTAGTACATTGCATGCTGAAGATTCCAAGGACATTGCAGTACTTCTGTTGTATGTAAGGGGAACTGGAGATGCAATTTTTTTCTTTTTCTGCGTCAGGCAAGCCTTTCCTCTTCCCACAATCCCAGAATGCACCAGAGTCAGGTTAGTTTTGTTTGCCAGACATAGGTGTATCTGACCATTCACTGACAGTGGAGTGTGTTGTTTACAAAGCATGTGTGCATTCTGCTTTTAGCTTCTCTGGACTTGTCATATTCAAAGTACTTGTTAGACTGGTTGTGAGTTTACTTCATCAGCTAGGCCATTTCCAAAGGGCCAGCTGCTTCCTTCAGTTTAGTCCTCCCCCAAAGATAATGCTAATGCTGGGTCTGGGCTAAGAGAGTGAGACACCATGATCCAGGAGTGATCTGTCTCCCCTTACACACTCAGTGAGCAATGTGTTTTAGTCCAGCTAGGTTTACTTGCTATTTTATCCTCTCATATGAGACTTAATCTCCTTCTACCTCCAGACTGAAGATATCTGGTTTTCTCTAGAACTGATTCAGACATGCCCCCTTGCTGTTGCTTACTAGGTGGTCATCTTCTCTGTCCCCACTGCTTTCTTCCTAACTCTCAATCCTTAGCTGGCTTTGATCTCGGTTCCTTTGTTCTTGAGGTACCAGACATCAAAATGCTTTTGTAAACAGAGATAGCATCTTTATAACCTTGTATAACCTTGTTTTATAGTAACAAGTACCAAAATAGCAGCAAACTGTCCTTTTAAAACTTTTACTTTCCAAATCTCCTGCAAGTGGCACTTTAATGTCACAGTCTGAACTTTAGCAGTGAAGAGATTCTATAAATGGCAGTTTTTAGTTTTCTAGCCTTTACAAAAAGAGAATTTCAGTTGAAGGATATAATGATAGATGCTGAATATGAATTTATTATATGAACCATAAGATAGGCCACTTTCAGCTAAAGCCACCATTAAGTCTCAAATACACAACTCACCACTTAACAAGAACACTGTCTAAATGATGAGCAAATTCCATGGGTATTAACCCACTGCTTTTTTCTCTCTCTTTATTATAATGACGTATTTGGTGAAAATGAATATATACAGTGATGATGAATGTGGCCTAAAGTAAGACTTTAGATGCCAAGCCCATAAGTTGTACAGGTCAAACAGGAAGGAAAATATTTTTTGTTCTTTCCTTGTGAGGAATTCTTTTTGTCCTGGTTGGTTGATAGACCCAGTGATATTAATAAGTTGAAACTGGTCCCACATTGAAAGTCTATTATTGATTTCTGCCCTAGTGCAAGTTTGGAGAGGCTAAGTTTCTAAAACTGAGAATGCATTTAATATCATAATATCTACATCCAATTTATTCATACTTTGGATAACCCTTTGAGTAGTTATGAGAAATAACTGGTATATTGAAAATCTCAATAGATTCTTTCTTGTCCTCTGCAGAAGATGCTATTGGATGGAAGTTTGTAAAAGGTGTAAATATCCTCAAAAGTTAGACCACTTCTGAGGGGAAAACTGTTATAGCTCTTAGCTGAATGGTTTCATTCTTTTATTTACCATATATATTTGTGAATATGTGATGTGCTACCTTATTTGTAGCATATAGGATACAGCAGCGAGCAAAACCCTGGCCTTATGGTGTTTACATTATCAGAGTTCCAATCCTGATCCTTATGGTCCTTAATTGCCCTGCAAATTTTCAGCTACCACCCAAAACTCAACAAAGACTCTAGACCAGTCCAGTGAAATAGATCACCCCATGTGCCTGGAAAATTTGTTCCTCCTGGAGAACTTCTACACTATGCCATGGGACTATGATGCTACCAACGTGTGCCTAACTTTCACTTGCAGCACTAGATTATTAGCTCAGTCGATAAGAGACCTGGGCTGAGGTAAGTGCAAGGTACAGGCTTTCTCTCCCTAAGGGGACAATATCACACATTTTTTAAACCATTAATAGTAAAGAGAACCATGGCAGAAAGTGTGAGTAGATTGGTACATATATGCTCACAAACACATTCATCCTAATGGTCATTTTATGCTGATAGAAGATTTGGAATTTCTTTATTCCATGTCAAATGATGTGGCTGAAGAGACAATAAACTAAATTGGAGGCTTAAAAACTGGTGGATTTCTCCATTTGATCCTGACCAAAAGGCCAAGAAGTGATGGTGGTGGATTTCTCTACATTGTTTTTAAAAATTTTGCCTAACATATGGCTCTTTGTTTCATTTTCTGTAAATTGTAGGTAAAGTATAAGAATGCTATTAAATGTTTTACATAATGCATGAATATATATATATATATGCACAACTTATAATAAAATGTTAAAATAGTATTATTTAAATATCTACTGGAATAATTAATTATAACTAGAGAATTATATTTTAAGGAAAATTTAATAACTTTGGGTTATGGTTTTTGAGTGTGAAAATGTATCAAATAAAATTGAATGATAAATTGAATGATAAGGGGCTGTAGAGATAGCTCAGTAGAATAAGTGCTTGCCTGGCAAGTGCAAGGGCCTGAGTTTAATCCCCAGTTCCACAAAAAAAAATAAAAAAATAAAAA
>NW_004524742.1:211647-212714 GCF_000260255.1 Octodon degus
AAGAAGAAGAAGAAGAAGAAGAAGAAGAAGAAGAAGAAGAAGAAGAAGAAGAAGAAGAAGAAGAAGAAGAAGAAAGAGAGGAAGCCCTTTTAATAATTAGTTACAGTGAACTGAAGATTAAATTAAGCCCTGCCCCTCTCATTTTATAGAGTTGAGTCTTTTTTTTACTTATCAATAAAAATAGAAGATTAATTTTAATATAGTCTACATTTTACAAGAGGAATACTAAGACAAAGATCAAATTACTCATCTAAGTCCAAATTAAGAGCATATATCCAATGAAAAACCTAGGCGGAATTTGAACAGAGGTAATAAGACACAATAGTCTGATCTCTTTATTCTTATACTACAAGGCCTGTTGGATCTTTCCTATTTCCAATCTCCATTTATTGAGTATTTCTCATCTATTAAATAGGACACCCTTGCCCTATAGAAATTTCACTAATGCATGCAGATATGAGTTATAACAGAATGGCACCATGAAGGTATTAAAGAGAAATAAAATTTCATCAAGGAAGGGAAATTTTGATCTAAACATCAAAAGAAGAGAAACAACTGGATAGACAGAAAAGCTGGTTATCTCAGCGTGGGAGCATCAGTGAATGTACAAACATACAAATGGCTCTCACATTTGTACATAACAGATGGGAACCAACATCCAAAAATTTGCTGGGAGTGGGGAGCAGGATGACCATGCACAATCCCTTTTATGTTCAAGAGATGCTGTTGGTGACATATGAACTGATTCTCCTCCCAGATTCTAGTCAATATACTTTGATATGCCGGTTTTGAAAATCTCTCCAATGTTTTTTTTTTTTCAAAATTTTATTGATAAACAGATAGCAATGAGACAGTTTCACATCAAATCAGAAGTAGAGTTTCAACAAATAATACACTGCGTATATTCTTCTTAGTGGTTAATTGCTGTACAAGATGTGGACTTGAGAACCTATTTACAAACACCATTAGAACAAAATCATTTTATTCATTAAGAGAATGCAACTATATATCTATCCCAACCACTTTGAATACACAGATACAAAATGGACATTCATCGGTATACCCCA
>NW_004524742.1:219529-232271 GCF_000260255.1 Octodon degus
TGAACCTGTTGTGCCCCTGTGGCGAGATGTTCTGCTCCTGGACTAGCTGGTTGGATCTAGCCTCTACACTCTCTGCAGGGATTGCAGCTGCAGGATTACACCGCAGGCGTGTATGCCAGGACTGAGCTGTGCCTGGAGAGGGCAAGGTGAAGTAGGGAGAAGAGGAAGCTCTCCCACACACTCAACGGACCTGTTCTAAGACTGTGTCTGAGGGTTCCTGGACGTGGCAAAAATTCCTACTCGGCAGGCGGGGTGGGGGAGGTACTGCGGAGTGGTGTGGGGCGGCCCAAGGGGGTGGGAGAGGTTCTGGCCCATGCTGTGCCTGGGCTGGGACTGGTCCTGCCGGGGCAGGGTAGCAGGAAGCTCTCCGCACACTCACCGGACCTTGGCTAGGACTGGGTCTGGGGGTTCCCGGAACTTGGAAGAAATTCCCACTAGGCAGGTGGGGTGGGGGAGGAATGCTGAGTGATGGGGGGCAGCCCAAGGGGGTGGGAGAGGGTCCGGCCCATGCTGCGCCTGGGCTGGGACTGGTCCTGCTGGCGCAGCGTAGCAGGAAGCTCTCCCACATACTCACCGGACCTGGGCTAGGACAGGGTCTCTCTCCAATGTTTTGGATTTATAAGTTTGGATTAACATGAAGCCTTTCATTTACTCTTTGAAAAAAATGTAATTGTCTATTTAATCTTTATAAAAGGAGAAATCAGAAAGTTTTACAAAAGCAAATTTTGTCAGATATTAAAGAAATAATAGGTGAAGCACTATCATTGTAAATCAAGAATAAAGAAACTCAAGAGATACAGAATGCACTTTTCTATAATTAACATGCAGAGGTAAGGCATTTAGACCAATTTAGTGGACCTTCATTGAATCTGTGTCTTAAACTGAAACATTCAGCACAGTCAACATTGTTGTGTTTATCTCAGATTTCCCTGTAGCAGAAGAAAATAGGAATTACTTCCTGTACCTACTGGTTATTTCATAGAACGTGAGAGACTGCATTTAGTAGTAGATGTATATTTGTTGGATATACCAGTGTTTGTGACAGAAAAATGCTGTTCATGACTTTTACACTTGTATTAAATTGTCAACAGAAATGTGCAAACTTGAAAATTTCATGTATAAGCTTGAGTATTAGTACTTCATGTCTTTATACATTAATAGCATATTAGTGTTGGAGAGTTAGTCTAAAAATGAATTATTTCAGCATATTTCACTCTCAATGTCCTTGGACTGAGTTAATTTACCTCAATAATGTTTTCGAAGCTAAGTTGTCACGGTGCCTTAGAAATTGTTCTCAGACTACTGACTGTAATATTGAGCTCTTGTCTTGAGACCAGGTCATAAGATTATTTTAAAAAATTGCGAAAAATGATTGAGACTGTCATAAAGAACATGTTTTTTGTTTGTTTGTTTTGGCAATACCAGGGATTGAACTCAAACTCCTTGCACATACTAAACTATCTCCCCGGCACCAAGAGCACAGTTTTTTTGTGATGCTAGAGTAAAACTAAAAGCAACACAAATTTCAAGGTGTCTAAGAAAGTGCTGGGATAGAGGCAATGCTAGTGAAAACATTAGAGGATTGGGAGGAGCCCTTATAGAAGACATGTGCATTGTGGGAAAATTGTTCCAAAGAAATAATTAGACAGAAATATTTAAAGCGCTCTTTATGGATTTCTTATTTCAGGACAATGGCTTGACCATGTCTTTGGAATTGTGATTGAATTCCTGCCATCATCACCACATGCATTAGTCATTTATCATACGCGGCAGACCTACCTCACCATGGTGACCTTTCCACACTCATCCCAAAAGTGGTCTAGGTGCCTCTCCCACCCTTTCCTTCTGCTTCTACAATAGCCTGTTCACCTGTATTCCTGCCTTTGGGATCCTAGCCCTTCTCATTCCCCCTTCTCAAGCCCCAACCTTGGCTCTCCTGTATATGTCTATACAAGTTCTTGAACCCTTCTACCATACTGAGAACTTGTATGTATATCCAAAACAAGTTCTGAACTCTTTAGCTCTGAACACATTTACTTTGCACTGTGCAACCCATGGACACCCTCATTCCTTTAGCATTGCCTTATAGGCCTATCCTTCTGGTTTTATTTTTCTTATCTTTCCCTTCTTAGGCAACCATGGCAACTGTCTTATGTGCAGTAGTATTGTGACAATGCCTTCCACCTCAAATCACTGCTGATTAATTATTCATGTATATCTATGTTAGCAGATGATAAGCTCATTGAAGGCATAAATTTCTTACTTGGTTCTACCTCTCATGCAAATGACAGTAAGTTTTATAATAATAGATTAGAAAATAGATCTTAAAGTATATTTTTGTATTGTTAGAATATTTTATTAACTAATATCTAATGTGATACAATTACAATTACAGCTTCACGTAACCAATGTAAAATAAAATATTTAAATTGAATATTCATATTTATGCTGAAATCAGTCAGTTGAGGTGGATGGGAAGTTGTTAACAAATTGGGAAGGAACTATATGCCAACCACTAATTTAGTGCTTACTTCTTGGATGGACTTAGCTGCAAATACAAAGGTAGGTACTGTGGGCCTGTGGTGTGCTGAGATTTGTACTGAGAGGTTGGGGTATAAAGATGAAGATGCAGTTCTATGCCCAATAACCTTATAGAATAGGTCCTGATAAGGACAATAAAAGTAATGTCTGTAGCATTGTGTCAATGTGATGTGATGGAGGAAGGCAGAGAAGGCACAGAAACAGAGGCATGGCAGAAAGTTGAGGGAAAGCTTTTTCACGGAAGAAAGTTCTATAGAGGGAGCATGGGTAGAGCATCAAGAGAGTTCATTGGTGTTTGTGTTTCCTAAGGAATTTAATGTAACTGATGGAGGAGAGTGTGGCTAAGAAGGGGAAGTGAAGGGAATTGGTGATAAAAGGAAGAAACTGGGGTGTTATGCACATCAGTTCACTTAACCCTGTCCTTACAGATAGGTGGCACTTATGCTTCTTTGGAGGAGGACAACAAGTTGTCTCTTCTTTCCATTGCTCATCTGGTAGCTATCTCTCACCATCAGTCTCTCTGACTCTGTGTCTCCTCCTCAAAGAGGATTTCTCTGGTACTTCTCACTCAATTTCTCTTTCTGTGAGGGAAAAATTAAATCAGTAGTACTAGATGTGAAGAAGGGATAGAAATTCAAATAATTTGGGCATCTTAGCCCTCCTTGGGAATTGATGTTTGGGCAAACTTTAAGGATCATGAGGGAATTCATTATGAAGCCATCTTGGGAAAGATCATCCTAGGGCAGAAGTATCTAGTGGTGCAAAGGCCCTGAAGAGTATTGTGTTTGATTTAGGCATAATAAAGACACTATATTCTGTATGCTCTATACAGAATAGGTATGCAAGGAATATTATTTTAATTAATAAAGAAAGGTCATATAAAGATTTTCAAGTATTTTTTTCAATACCAAACCCTTTCCAATATAGCACCTTGACTCTTACTCATTCCTAGATAATTGAGTTAATTTAATCAGTGTTGAAACAGTATCTTTGTTAATGGGTATCCATTATGGGTGCCATGCACACCCCACAGATGGTTTACATGTAGCTGTGGGTGGCATCTCTGCAGATAAAAACCCTTCATTGTGTCTGTACAAGATGCAACAGTGACACATAGTGGTTGATCGAGTGCATCAGATGTGTTCTCCCTCTAGATACCCCAGGAGGTACAGCAGATATTTCTCAGACTTTCTTTGGAAAGTTGGTTGTCTTGTTAATTCAGGAAGGTATGAACCACCCAATATATTCAGCATATCCCTCGGTGTAAGCTGTCAGGCTGTGACACAACATCACATAATGTGACGTTACAGGATACATAATGCCTGAATTAAAAAAAAATTCCAGACACTTCTTTCAGTGAAATAGTAGGTTGGTAATCTGAATATTTGGGGTAATTGGCTGTAGGAAGAGAGAGGCATCATTATCCACGGCTCCCTAGTGAGCGTTAATTAGCCATATTGCTCCATATTGCTTCATTGTGTGACAAAGGGAGCTCAGCTAGTAGTGCTAAATCTATAATGACACCCAGGCTTTAAGAGCACAGGTATTTTAAACTACCTTGACTGACTGACATGTAGGTGATTCTATTCAGAGACTAACAGTGATCTCAGACAGTCTGAGGAATTGTCTGTCCTTCTAGGTGCAGGAGTTTGTTGTTTTGACTTAAGAGGCTTCCTGTCCTTTGTCCTGCCCCTCCCCCAAGCCAAATCATCCTCCCACTGAGGAAATCATCAGTATTCAAGATAGCAGGCCCGGGTCCTACCTGTGCTTTAAGACAATGCATCCATGTTTCTAAAGCGTCAAGATGCCCAGAGATTCCACAGCTCCTTGCACTCCCATTGGGAAGAGCCCTGCAAGCCCCCTTTTATTCTGTGTTTTTAGCAGTTGCAGGGAGGTTACGTGCATAGTGGCAATTTTCTTAAAGAATTTGTCTTTGTGACATGCAGCATTTTGAGGTTTAATATTAACAGTAACATAGTAATAGCGATGATGATAGTAATCAGGAAGGTGATGATATCCGAGATGGTAGAATGAGAAGCAATAGCAAACACCAGCCCCACTGACTCCACGACTTGGGATGAGAGGTCATACAGGGCAGCAATGCCCCTCGTCATCTATTTGTTGACATGCTTTATACTGTATATTTTGACCCCAGGGAAGACTGGGGATTTTCCTGAGCATCATTGGAGGCCAAGCATACAGAAGATGGATGGTCAAGGCAGAAAAACAGCCAAACCTACTCATGGATCTACCTATTCCTTTGGATCTTCTGAAAACACTAGAAGTAGAACTCTGGATTTGAAAAATCTGTGCTTTCTAACAGAGCTCCTGAAATGCTTACTGAAAATCCACTTATTGATAATAGCTGAGAGAGGGCACCTTTCAATGACATAATTCATTCTTAATTAAATGAAAACATTTTTAAGTGAGTTATGAGATTATCTATGATCTTTTGTCTTAGTTTAGTGGTGGCAAACCTATAGTGCATGTGCCAAATCAGGCTTCCTCATCTTTGTTTTTTTACCATCAAGAGATCTAAAAGGTTTAGAATATCAATCCCTGATGCCCATTCCTCGGGAAGTATGTAGCTATATTTGTTTCCTCTTTTGTCTTGAGGTCTAGTCCACATTGTAGTGTCTGTCTCTTCCAAGTTTCAAAGTCATCTTGTCTTCCATATTGTCTCCTTGAAGACCTGGTCCTGTCTGACTACCTATAACAATTCTATCTAATTCAGCTGCTTACAACATTTCCCTCTCTAAAGAAGTAACCCAAACTGCCATGAGGGAACCATGGGTAATGACTGCTCTAGCTTCTTCAGGTTGAAAGGGGTCATAGTTGTTGACCAGCAGTCAAGAGATATTCTCCAGAGGTTCTAGCTAAAGGCTCTCAATAAACACCAGGGTTTTTCACTGAAAGAGCACAAATGAACCCCTAACCTGACCCCCAACAGGAAGAGACCCTGTCCAGTATTCATGCTGGCTTGCAATGTGACTCGCTTGCCCAGTTGGTACTGAATTTAATCAAATTCACCTGAGCAATGGTGCTTGTAACCTCATTGGTTGGCCGTAGCTTTGTCCCACCTCAGGCCCACCTCAGTGAGTTCCCATGTTCTCCACCACCTTAGATCCACCTCACTGCATGGTTTTACTCTATAAAAATCCTTGGAAGAGACAGATTCCTGAGGACAACCTGCTCGGGTCCCCCCTCCTGTCCCTGTCTCAGACAGGAGCTTTCTTTCCCCTAATAAATATATTATGCTCATAAAAAATAAAATAAAAGCTCTAAAAGGTTTTCTATCACTATCTTAGTTACTGTCTCATTGGTGACAAAAAATACCCAACTTCCATAATTTAAAGAAGTAAAGGTTTATTTTAGTTCACAGTTTGTAGAAGTTTTAATCCACAGAAAGTTAGCTCCAAAGCCAGATAGCACAGAAGAAGAGAAACAGTCTATGGTGTGGCATGGCAGGCATAGCACATCTGGGCCCCCTCCTACCCCCAAGCTGTGTCTCCCAGCATCCAAGCCAGCTCTAAACCTATCAGTGGACTCAGCCGGTGTTACACATCCAGGATCCAGCTACCTACCGAAAGTCCCACCTATGAGCATAGGAGGCGTCAGGGGAACAACAAGGTATGAGCCATAACACCCGTGGATCTAAACTGTGAGCTGACTGTGTGACCAAGCCTAACATTATCTGGACATTGAAATAGCATGGATGGAAGAAGGGAAGATGAGACTCTTAAAGCCAACAAGAGATATAGAATCACATAGAGGCAGGAAACTTAAAAAATTTACTTTTAACCCTAAATACACAGTAAGGGGTGCAAAAGTGCTTACCAAGAATCTCTCTATGTTTCTCTTCCAATTTTCTCTGCTTAGTAATAGCATTCATGGGCCAGTAAGATAGCTCAGTGGAATAAAGTGCCAGCTTAGGCAAGCTTAGGCAAGTTTAGGCAAGTGCAGGGACCTCGGTTCGATCCCAGGCACCACATGCCATACCAGCCCCATCCCCAGAGCTGACTACAGAGTCCAGGTGTAGTGGCATACACCTGTAATCCCAGCTCTGGGGAGGATGAAAACAGGAGAATTAATATGAGTCCAAGCTGCGTAGTGAGACCCTGCAACAACCAAATACAAATAATAATAATAATAATAATAATAATAATAATAATATTCACATTGTATCAGATGGCTTAATAAATGAGCCCATGTATATTAGCTCACTTGCTTCTGATTTTATCAGCATGAAGTATTTACTGATATCCATGTTGCTTGACAAATCATTTGCTTGCAGTCTCCCTGTCTTCATCAGATAGGTTCATTCTTCTTTTCACCAACCCATTTCAATGTTCTCTTGAATCAAAACAAAAATTCAAAATAGATCGTAAAAGTTCATATTTGTCAGTACCTCTTTACTAGCACTTAGTAAAGAGGGAAAATCTAAGCATTTTTTTTTTGCAAATTCAAGAAAGATGAATAGAGGTATTATGGAGAAACATTCATGTTCAGTTGTGGACATTGAAAGCCTGTTTTTGTGCTAAGTGAGAAACTCTCCTTTGGGAAGTTTCTGAAATTCCCCTGGATGGCCAGAGTCCCAGAATCAGCATAACCTTCATACCACAGCAGAACAAGGGTTTGTGATGGTAATGCTTCAGGTTGCAAAAGTTATAACTTTCTCTATATGTGAAAGCTAAGACTTCTAGCTACCTCCTGTCACGGAATCATCAGAACAACCCTACATGGGAATGTCATGCCAGTAATGTTTTTTGTCTGGTTGATACATCCAGAAATTCTTCTTATTTGTCAGGATTTCTATAAATGGTTCATCCTGAACATGGAGGTTCAAATAATATTAATTTGACTCTTAAGAAACCCTCTTATATAGTGTCTTTGATTTCTCCTGGTTGAATAGGAAATCCTCAAAATCATCTAAACTGCAAATTCTAGTTATGGTAGCTACTTCTATTTTCTGGCAGATGAATCTTATTTTGTATAGTAAAAATAAAAATATTTATGACTAATGTGTTTTAGAGTATGAAGAGAATTTAGAAATAATGTTCTCTTTTCACAGTTTTAAAACTGAAAGCCCAGAATGGCCAAACAAAACATAGTCCAAATAATTATGGGACAAAACAAAAAAGTGAAACCTAGTTTTTACTATTAGTCAAATGCTTTTCCTGATACACTATTTAGCCATTCCTAATTCTCTACAAACTCGCATTGGCATGAAAAGTTGTGGGGAAACTCTAACATTCTGAGATGAGTTTTTTCTTCTTGCTGTCATCTTCCTGCCTAAAGCATGAGTTTCCCAATTCTCAGTTGCAGAGGAACCTCAGTGGCATAAGTGCCTGCCAGGCAAGCTCAAGGTCCTGAGTTTGATCCCAATAATAATAATAATAATAATAATAATAATTTCCCAACTCTCAAACACTGTGGGCCCATATCTCTGGGAGATACCTCTTCATAAATATAAAATTCTGATTGGACTTTTACCTCAAAAGCCTCTCAGTGACTTGCTTGGCTGTCTTTGAGCCCCAAAAGCTGAACTAGAAATAAATATACTGTTAAAGGTACAAATATTGCTATAATATTTTTGCCATAACATGTACTTAGATTTGAAATTTTTATTGGGAATTGGTGTTTTAAATCAGGATGGAGAGTAGAAAGACTGAAAAGGGAAAATACAGGAAAAAGATAGTAGTTACAGAAATTATATTATCAGAAAACCCTGTGTTGTTAAATCACAAATAATGTTGATAGATCATATAAACAATTAAACCAGAAACTAGTGAACTTAAGTGATGCTCAGCAACGTATAAAGTTCTTTCAACATAATTACATTATTTTATCTTCATGAGAGTTCTATAAGTCAGAGATAATCATCAATGGTTTATTAATAAGAAAAGTGAAATTTTAAAACACTAGTGGCTTGCCCATATGATCACATGCTCTGTTGTTTTTGTTTTTGGTACTGGGCATCAAATTCAGGGCCATGCACTTCCCAGGCAGGTGCTTGTGCCCCTGAGCTATCTCCCTGGCTCACAAGCTCTTTTGACCATGCCACTTTTCCCCCAGTTATTTCAAAAGACTCAGATTTTAGGGAATTAAATTGGTTGGATCTTAGTGTCTGTTGGAGAAGAAACCATAGTTTGGAGTCCTGTGTATTATAGTAGCTGTGTAGAGTGAAATCCCAGCATATGGTAGTGTAATGGAGTGCTCCTTAGTTCCTAGGAGACCCAAGTGCCAAACAACTACATTAAGGCAAAGATGATTGATTTCCATCTAACCAGTGAGGTTAGAACCACCTTTGTATATTCAAGACAGTACATCTTCAGTACAATCTCTTAATACTTCTAGTATTGCTTCAAGATTTAGATTTGCAAAGCCAACATTAAAGCCTAGACATCCTCAGTTTAAGGGTTTGCCACCAGGTAAGTGGAAGTATTTTGAAATATGGTTTTAGATGACACCTAAAACATAGTTAATGTTTTATAGACTAAGAATGTTTTTGTTTCTCATGAATGCCAGTAGATATTATCAAGCTAAGCTAGGACTAATACACAATAATGCTTTCGGCTTGAACTTACTGGGTAGTACTAACTTTTTAATTTTCATCAAATATACATTTTTTTCCTCCACAGTTGTGCCCTGGAATATTGTGTCTTTATTCTTTTATTTCAAAGGAGGATTTGAGAAAAAAAAATCTCATTTGCCTGGCAGTATATCATTCCTGGGGCAACACATGTTTACATTTTACTGAATTACACAACTCCACAGCAGTTATGGGAAGTTGAAGATATATTAATATTGAGCTGTAGGCAACCACATGTTGATAATGAGCCCATTTTGTGTCTTGGTTTGTGGAAAAGAATGTGAAAATGCCTTATTCTGTGTTATTTTTTGATTCTGACAGTCCTGATGCACTGCCGCAGGCAGTCTAAAAATAATAGCATGAGGTTAACTGACAATTGCAGGTGTATTTACACTGATATTCTGATATTAGCATGCTGCTTAAAAATATCACCGGAGGTGATGTGGTATGCATACAAATAAAATTTCTTTATTAGAGATGAAAAAGTGTTAGGAAGGACAAAGATGCTTCTTTTAAAATGATGAATAGGACTATTTGTGGCTTTCTTAATAATCAACAATGACGATGAACCAATTTTTTTTCAGAACATGTGCTCTGTGAATGAAGAGAAAAATCTATTTCAGGAAGATGTCACAAAAGCTGCTACACACACACACACACACACACACACACACACACACCAGTTTAAGTCTTATGATTGAAGATCTCGATACAAGAAGGTGATCAGAAGCCTCTTGTCTCTGTGATATTACATCTACATCTAACAAAATTATTGATTATTTTTCTGCAGTATAATTTATTTGGTTTGTCTCTATATTTTAACTGTTTCTAAGCATGATTCTTTTGTTCGGTGTGATTACTGGTTGGCGTGCTGGATCTTCTGTCCCATCCTAACTTGAACTGTACGATAGGAACCCCTGACTGGATGTTGAAGTGATTTGTGGTTAGGTTTCCCCCAATAACCTCCTCTCATAAGCCTTAGTAAATTTCCCTGTGTAGTCCCAAACATTTTATCCTCTTGCCTCACCCTCCTAAGTAACTGGGGTTATATGCACGTATCCCCTGTGCTCTATATATTTTTAGTATTGAAGACATTGCATTTTGCAAGTTAAGCTGGTTTTGCAATTATTCAAAATGCTTACATGGTTCAAAAATCAAAACTTTTGAAGCAACTTCATGCAAAAAGTCTAGTTTTCACTTCATATTTCTTCAATTCTCTTCTCTATAAGTACACTTAAACAATTAGGATATTTTCTGCAGTTTGGAAGGTCTACATATGTGCTTTAATAATTACCTTTGCATTCATATGTTTATGCAATGTTCCTTTTTCTTTCCCCCTCTTCAGCTACTGACTAATGTTGATGAGTATGAGCAGGAACCCAATCAGCTAGTGATCTCTTAATCCTTTCCTTCCTGTTGATGTACTGTGCTTGTAGACCCCATGCAAGCCCACTGGACATGATTTTATTGTAGTTCTATGTTTTCTGATGCTTCTACTCTATCACTCTTGTTAGTGTATGTGACATTCAATTCTCCTTAATTCTATTAAAAAAATCAAATTCTCTTGCTAGTCCTTTTATTAAAACCTGTCAAGTGATTATGGTCCTAAGAACCTTTTCCTAACACATTCTTCAGGAGATATGTAGGAGAATGATCATCCTTGAGTACTTTCATATTCATTATATATTATAGCTTAAGTGCATAAATTCAGTATGTATTCTTGCTTCTTTTTTTCTTTATAGAACAACTTAATATAATATTTTATTAGGTTCCTTCACACAGATTTCTTACTTAAAAGTCATCTTTCACTTTTTCTTATTAGTGACTTGATCTTTTTATCTGGTTGTCATACACACATGTACACACAAACACAAAATTTAGTGTGATATTTTATCATGTAGACCATTATAGATTGTTCTGTGATGTACCCTTTCAATGTTTAGGTTTAAGTCATTTTATTTTTGAAAACTTTTCTTGAATCATTATCTTAGTATTGATTCTGCTCATTGTTTTTGTGTCTTTTAGAAACTACTTTTATACTTATACTGAATTAATTTGCCTGTTATATTCACCATTAAATTTAAATTTTTTAGTAACCTTTTAAGTTTCTGTTATCCATAAAATTTCCTGTTTCACGGTTTATTTCTTCAAAGTATATTTTATTGTGTTTATTTATTTTTTTCATTTCTTATTATTTCTTCTACATTTTGAGCATAATTATTTCTTTTAATTTAGCAATTTTAAAAATTCTTTTGCCTTTCTAATAAAACTCTTTTTTTAATGACTTCATTTTTTTAGACAGACTGTTTTTACATTAAAGAGTATAATAAAACAGCAATAAAAACAATATAGAATTTAAAAACAAGATGATATGACATTAACAATGGTTATTATATTACATATTGTTATTTTCAAAATAGTTGCTCATGTTATCAGATATAGTCATGGGAGATAGGTAAAATAATATAAATACTAATGGTTCCTTTCAACAAACTAAAACAGGATGGCTGAGATGATTGTACTAATGATTTCTGTCAGTATTTTGAAAATAGCAGATAATATTTAGAATTTTCATCTCAACTAACTGTGTATACTGATATCTACAATCTTAGCAACTACATCGATGTCAGCAACGTGTAATACAAAACCTATGGTTGAATATCTCTCATCTTGGTCTTCTAAATGTGTACCACTCCTAATATCAATTATTATACTCTCATCAAAATAAATTTTTTAAAAAGACAAGGAAAAATTTAAAATTTCTTGAAAGCAAGCATTAATATTCAATTATTTGTCCAATTTTTCATAACTGTATCTGTTAATCTGAGCAACAGATTTGACAATAAAAATAGTAAAACAACCACTGTTAATTATTTATTCCTTTTTTGAAAATCTGTAACATGTTTTGCTGCATATTACCCTGTTTCTTTTTTTGTCTTTGTTTTGCTTCTGTTTTTACTCTTCAAAATAAAATAAAATAAAATTTTAAAAATGTTAGAAGCAGGCTGGGGAGATGGCTCAGTGGAATAGGGGCTTCCATGGCAAGGGCAAAGGCCTGAGTTCAATCCCAGCTTCCAGCACAAAAAAAAATGTTAGGAGCACAATTATCTTAGCTAAAAGATATATACAAATAGATATGAACAGATATATTAATATATGTGTGAATATATATATATATATATATATATATTCTTCCTCCTTTTATCCTTCTCTCCATCCCAGTTATTCTTTCCTATTTCAGCAGTTTCTTTCTTTCATACTATCTATTGTGTATTTTCTATATTATTGATCTTTCAGTATCTTAGACTAGGGAGATAATACAATGTTTCCACATTTATGAATAGGGTCTCTAGTTGAATTGATTTACCTATAAAAGCCTTCAGTTTATCTTTCTTTACAGCTGAGTAATACTCCATAGTATAAAAATACCACATCGTTTTATCTGCTCCTCAGTTGATGGACACTTGTGTTGCTCCCAATATTTAGTTATGACAGACAATGCTGTCATAAACATTGGTGCACATATGTTATTGTGGTATGATGTCTTTAGCTTTTATGGAAAATACCCAGAAGGGGGGAATACCTGGGTAGAATAGGAATTCTAATCCT
>NW_004524742.1:232479-233642 GCF_000260255.1 Octodon degus
TGGTGGGAATATAGACTGGTGCAACCATTATAGAAATCAGTATGGAGACTCCTTAGAAAAGTTGGACTGGAAATCCCCTTTAAACCAGCTATTCCTGTACTGGGAATTTTTCCAAAGGATCTGAAAACATCATATCATAGGAAAGTATGTGTGCCTATGTTTATAGCAGCACAATTTGTAATAGCCAAATCTTGGAAACAACAAGATACCCATCACCTGAGGAATGGTTGAAAAAGATATGATATTTTTACACAATGGAGTATTATTCAGCTATTAAGAATGATAAATTCCAAGCCTTTATATTGAAGTGATTGCCACTTGAACATATAGTCATAAGTGAAATAAACCAAACACACATGGGTAAATATCATATAGTCTCCCTAGTATAAGAACTCCAAAGAAGAAATACAAATAGAAAGATATAATACAACTAAAAGGAAAGCAGGATCTCAAAGACTAACTAATCAAGAGAGGGAAAGAAGAGATAGGAAACGTGACAATGTCAAGCCATACAGTTATATAGAAGATGAGCAAAGCAACGATCCTGAGAATCTTCAAAAGATTTTTTAATCTAGTAGTTAATTTAAAAGTCTCTCACCCTGACTAACTATATATACTGATACCTGTGAACTAAGCTACTACGCTGCAGATGGTAATTTGTAATAGTATTTTCATGTTTGGAGTGCCTGTCATCCTGGTCTTCTGAATATGGGCTGCTTGTCATGACATGCCAGTTGCTGCTATGATGTCTCTCGGGTAGGTGGATGTTGAAGAAGAAGTGGGTGGTGAAGGAAAGCAAGAGACAGGATAAGGGATATTGTGGGACTGTCCTGCTTCAAGGTTGTATTTGGTGAGACTTTTGGACTTATGTGCAAACATGAGAAGTATATAATTCTTTATGCCTTTTTAAAAATATATTCTAATTTTTAAATGTTTTTTATCATATTCTGTAGGGACTTAAAGTTCAACATATCAATACTTGAAGATAAATACCTGTTCCATATTATGCCTAAGATGTTTGATATGCAGACAGATAGTGAGGGTAAGCTTAACAGCCTAAGTTATTTGATAATAACAATAAACTTGTCTTATGGATGGTTAACAACCTAAGTTTGCAGACCAAAATTGGAGAAAAAGGAGGGCTGCAAGGAAAGCCAACATTT
>NW_004524742.1:234159-235299 GCF_000260255.1 Octodon degus
GGAATGTAGACTGGTACAACCATTATGGAAATCAGTATGGAGACTCCTTAGAAAAGTTGGACTGGAAATCCCCTTTAAACCAGCTATTCCTCTACTGGTAATTTTCCGAGAGGATCTGAAAACATAATATCATAGTGATATATGTGTACCTATGTTTATAGCAGCACAATTTGTGATAGCCAAATCTTGGAAACAACCAAGATGCCCATCACCTATGATTGAAAAAGATGTGGTATTTTTACACAATGGCATATTATTCAGCTATTAAGAATGATATACTCGAAACCTTTATATCAAAGTGGATGCCACTTGAAGATATACTCATAAGTGAAATAAACCAAACACACAAGTGTAAATATCATATAGTCTCCCTAGTATAAGATCTCAGAAGAAGAAATACAAATAGAAAGATATAATACAAGTAAAAGGAAAGCAGGATCTCAAGGAGTTAACTAATCAAGAGAGGGAAAGGAGAAGAGCTATGAAACATGACAATGTCAAGCCATACATTTATATGTAGAAGATGAGCAAGGCAATGATCCTGAGAATCTTCAGAAGATTCTTTAATCTAGCAGTTAATGGGAAAGATTCTCACCCTGACTAACTGCATATACTGATACCTGTGCACTAAGCTACTGCACTGCAGATGGTAATTTGTAGTAGTAGTTTCATGCTTGGAGTGCCTGTCATTCTGGTCTGCTGTATATCGGCTACTTGTCATGACATGCCAGTTGCTGCTATCATGTCTCTCAGTTAGATGGTTGTTCAAAAAGAAGGGGGTGGTGAAGGAAAGCAAGAGACAGGAAAAGAAATATTGTGGGACTGTCCTGCTTCAACGTTGTATATGGTGAAATTTTTGGATTTATGTGCAAACGTGAGAAGTATATAATTCTTTATGCCTATTTTTAAAATATATTCTAATCTTTAAATGTTTTAAATCATATTCTGTAGGGACTTAAAGTTCATCATATCAATACTTGATGAAAAATACCAGTTCCATATTATGCCTATGATGTGATATGCAGACAGAGAGTGAGGTTAAGCTTAACAGCCTATGTTATATGGTAATAACAATAAGCTTGTCTTCTGGAGGGTTAACAACCTAAGTTTGCAGACCAAAATTAGAGAAAAAGGAGGGCT
>NW_004524742.1:235399-246730 GCF_000260255.1 Octodon degus
TCTCTCTCTCTCTCTCTCTCTCTCTCTCTCTCTCTCTCTCTCTCTCTCTCTCTCTTTGTGTGTGTCTCTCTCTCCCCTTTCTTTCTGGAATATCCACAGTGCTTTCCACTGTGGTTGTACAAGTCTATGGAGAAGGATTCCTTTCCTCCGAGAGCCCCAGTAGCATGTTATTGGGTGATTTATTTTATGATAGCCATTCTGTCTGTGGTGAAATGAAATCTTACTGTTGTTATAATTTACATCTCTTGAGTGACCAATATTCTTGAACAGTTTTAAATACATTTATTTGACATTTGTATTTCTTCATATCAGAATTGTGTATTCATCTCAGATGTCCATTTTTGGATTGGGCATTTGAATTTATGTGGTCTGATTTCTTTAATTTTTCTATATGTTCTACATAGAACCCATTTGTCTCAGGGATAGTAGGCAAAAATTTTTCCCAATCTTTTCAGGTTTATTTCACTCTGTTGGTGATTTCTTTTGATGTGCAAAAAAATTTTAGTAGGATGAGATCCAGTTATTTTTTAAAGTGTTTCTTGGCATGCAGTTGGCTTTTGTTCAAGAAGTTTCTGCTTACCCCTGTGTATGTAGTAATTCTACCTACTTTCTCTTCTAGTAGATTTAGTGTTTACATTTTAGTATTTAGTTCTTTGATCCATTTTCACCTTAATTTAATACATGATGATAGACATGGGTCTAGTTTTAGTCTTTGACATGAGGAAATCCATTTTTCACAGCATCATTTATTAAAGAGATTATCTTTATTCCAGTGAACATGTTTGGCTCCTTTGTCAAAGATAAGGTGGCAGAGTCCATTTGTAGCAGTGTTTCTATCTTCTAATCTATTATTATGATCCTCAGATCTGTTTCATTTTCCAGTACCATGCTGATTTTAGCACTGTAGCTATGTAGTATAATTTCAAATCAGGCACTGTGATGTCTCACGCCTTGCCTTATTGCCCAGAATTGTTTTTACTATTGTAGGTCCAGATCTGTAAGGTACACTGATGATATTTTGATTGGGATTGTATTAAATCTGTATATTGATTTTTGGAAGCATGGCTATCTTCACAATGTTGGTTCTTCTTATCCAAACGCAAGAGGCATCTTTCCATTTTCTGAAATTCTCTTCCATATCATTTTGCAAAGTGATCTTATTTTCAATATATACAAACTTTTAATTGCTTTGTTAGATTGATTCTTATTTCAATTTTCTGGATGCTATTGTGAAGGTTGTGGTTTCCCTGATTTTTCTTTCAGTGAGTTAGTTTAATAGAAATGCTATTAATTTTTGAGCTTTGACATTGTATCCTGTTACATAACTGAATTTGGTTATTAAATATAGAATTCTTTTGATGGAATTTTTGGGGTTTATAATGTAGAGCATCATGCCGTCTGCAAATAACGATAATTTCACTTCTTCATTTCCTATGATTGCATCTTTTTTTGTCTCTCTTGTCTAACTGCTTTGACTAATGTTTCCAGAACTGTATTGAGTAGGAGTAGTGATAAAGGACAACCTTATCTTGGTCCTGATTTTAAAGTGAAAGCTCTGTTTTGTCTACTTAAAAAAATTTTTTTTGCTAAGAGAATATAAATGGTTATAAAACACAAAAACAATAGAAATGATACAGAATTTCACTAATTATGCTAAATAAAAAAGACAATGAAAGAAAAAAAGAGACCAGAGTTTCACTAAACAAAATAATACGAATGTGACAATGGTTGTTGTATTGCATAATGTAATCTTCAAATTATTTTTAGATTATCAGCTATAAAAATACAAAATTGTTTTTAAAACGCTATAAGAAATTAAAAGGAAGAAGAAAAATAAAATTTAAGCATTAACTGCTCCTTTCAATAGGGCAGCAGAAATCAGCAATACAATTACCCAAGCTATCCTGTATATGTGCATAAATATATCTTTTCCCTTTCTTTCTTCTATCCTTTTCTTCATCCAAGTTTTTCCTGATCTTTCAACAGATTGTTTCCTTTTCACAGTATCTGTTGTATCTTTCTGATTTCATTTACTCTTTTAGGCATTACACTAGTGAGAAATATGGTGTTGGCACATGCGGGTCTGATTTCTTTCATTTGCCAGTATGGACACTAATTGCATTGATTTGCATATAAAGGCTTCATGTTTATCTTTTTTATGGCTGAGTAATATTCCATGTGTAAGAATACCATGTCCATTTATCCATTCTTCAGCTGATAGACATTTGGGCTGTTTCCAGGATTTAGCTATGAAAAATTGTGCTTCTATAAACATAGGCACACACAAATCACTTATGGCATAATGTTTTAGTTCATTGCAAAAAATACCTTGAAGGGGAATAGCTGGGTTGAATGGGACTTCTAATCCTTGCTTTTTGAGGAATTGCCGCACTGATTTCCATAGTGGTTGAACCAGTCTTCACTCCCACCAACAGTGGAGAAGGATTCTTTTTCCCCTACAGACTCTGTAGCATTTGCTATTGGTTTACTTCTATATGATAGCCATTTTTTTCTGGCATAATACAGAATTTCAGTGTTGCTTTAAGTTGCACTTCTTGAATGACCAATGATGTTAAACATTTTTTTCCTACTTTTATTTTCTATTTGTATTTCTTACTTGTAAAGTTTATATTTACCTCAGATGCCCATTTTTAGTCTTTTGATGGGGGGACTGATTCTGATTTTTTTTAAAAATTATATAATCTAGAAGTTTGTTATCTGAGGGAGAATCAGTTACAGGTTTTTTTTTGTAATTCATGGGTTTTCTTTTTACTCTGTTAGTGATTTCTTTTGATGTAAAGAAACATTTTAAAAACATGAGATCCAAATTGTTGATTGTATTTCCCACGCAGTTTGTTTATGGTTCATGAACTCTCTACCTACCCTATGTCTTTAAGATTTCTATCTTTTTTCTCTTCCACAAGGTTTAGTATTTCAGTTTTAACATTTAAATCTTTGGTCCATTCTGACTAGTTTTTGTATGGTGATAGACGTGTCTAATTTTAGCCGTCAGCATGTGGAAAGCCAGGTTTTCTAGCACCATTTACTAAAGAGGATATCTTTCCTCCTGTAAACATGGTTGGCCCCTTTGCCAAGATATTGTGGCTGAGTGTGTTTGTAGTTGTGTCTCTATCTTTGATCCTCTGACTCTGTGAGTTAAACTAATGATATTTTAATCAGGATGGCATTGTATCTGTATAAAATTTAGGTAGTAAAATCTTTTTCAAAATGTTGATTCTTCATATCCAAGGGCATGAAGTACCTTTCCATTTTCTGAAATGCTCTTTGACTTTTTCAGTGTACTGTAATTTTCACTCAATAAATCTTTTACTTCCTTTGTGAGCTTGATTCCTAAGTATGCCATTTTTTTGGATATTATTGTGAAAGACAAGTTTTCCTTAATTTCTCTCTCACTGAATTTGTTGTTTGTGTACAGAAATACTATTGATTTTGAGTCTTGACTTTATATCCTGCTATGCAACTGAACTGGGTATTAAATCTACAAGTCTCTGAGTGGAGTATTTGGGATCTTCTATGCATAGTATCAATTGATTTCAGAATAATGATAATTTCCATTTTTCCATTTCAATCATTTTACTTTTTTCTCTCTTGTCTAATTGCTCTGGCTAATGTTTTCAGAACTATACTGAATTGGAGTGGTGACGGTGGATGTCCTTGTCTTGTTCATGATTCTAAAGTGAAGGTTTTCCATTTGTGTCTATTTAGTAGGATTCTGATTGTTGGTTTGTCACAGATAGCTTTTATCAGGTTGAGGTTAAGACAATTTATCCTCCTTTTCTGTAAGGTTTTTAATCACGAATGAGTGTTAGACTTTGCTACAAGCTTTTTGTGCCTCTATTGAGATAATCACATGATTTTTGTCTTTGGCTCTGTTGATGTGGTATATTACATTTACGGATTTACATATATTCATTCCCAGGATGAACCCACTTGATGGTGTTGTAAAATCTTGATTTGCTGCATTCTGTTTGCTAGTATCTTATTGAGGATGTTTGCATCTATGTTCATGAGGGAGATGAATCTGTAGTTCTCTTTTTTGGGTGTGTCATTCTCTGGTTTTGTTGTCAAAGTAATACTTGTTTTCACAAATGAATTTGGGAGAATTGTGTCCCTTTGAATTTGATTGAAGAGTTTCAGAAGAGTTGGCATTAAATCTTCTCTAAATTTCTGTAGAATTCAGCTGTGAATCCATGAGATCATGGAGTTTTCTTTGTTGGTAGATTTTTCATTTTATTTTCAATTTCATTGACTGATATTGGATTATTCAGAATTTTTTATATCTTCTTGATTCAGGTTTGGTAGTTTGTATACATCTCAGAATTTGTCTATTTCTTCTGTGCTTTTCATCTTGTGAGAGAAAAGATTGTTGAAATAGGTACTAATGAACTTCTGAATTTCTACGGGGTCTGTAGTGATTTCCCTTTGCATTTCTTATTGCATGAATTTAAATTATTTCTTTTTCCTTTTTTCATAAGGTTAGCTAGAGTTTAAACAGTCTTATTTATTCTTTCAGACTCATTAATTCTTTGTATTATTTTCTTCATTTCCATTGTATCTACTTCTGCTCTGATCTTCTAATTTCTTGCCCTCTTTTGGACTTCGGGCTTGTTTTATACTTCTTTTACTGGAAGCTTAAGGTGCAGCATAAGCTTGTTTATTTGGGCTTATTCTGTTTTTGCTGATGAGAGAATTTACTGCTATAAATTTCCCTCTTAAGACAACTTTAATTGAATCCCCCAGGTTCCAGTAAGTTTTATTTACACTTTCATTTTACTATAAATATTGTTTAATTTTATCTGTGACCCATTTATTGTTTAGGAGGGTATTATTTAGTTTCCATATATTTACAGAGTTTTTCTGTTTCTTTGCCAATAATTTTTAGTTTCATTTCACTATGATCAGATGATATGCATGAGATAACTTCAATCCCTTTGTATTTACTTAAGAATGCTCTATATGCTAGTTTATGGTCTATTTTGGAGAATGTCCCATCCATGTGAAGCTGAAAAGAATGTATTTTGACACTGTTGGGTGAAATACTCTGTAAAGTTCTACTTAGTCCATTTCTTCACAAGTTTTGATTAGTTCTGTTATTTTTTTTGCTGAATTTTTGTTTAATTGATCTATCTCTTTGTGTCAATGTGGTGTTACAGTCACCCAGTACAATTATATTATTGCCCATTTAACAAGTAGACAGTAATGACTTCCCATAAAAAATGATAAAGATAGGGTACAGGGGACATCAGAATTTTACATACCATTGATTTGATATCTAATATTTTAAATAGCTGTTGAGACATTAGCAGAAGGATCTGGAATTTAATAACCTTTTAAAGTTTGTAATTATAAAAGACTAGTTAGAACTTTTTGTATATCCATTAGCAGAGATCTCTTAGAGGTGGAGTTTAATTCCTTTTTTAAATCTTGTATGACCATTGGGTATTGTGTCAAATAAACTGGCCATCTCTTATTACTGGAGGCACATGAATTATAGACCTAGAGAAAACACTGAGTACTTTCCAGTTTTCAAGTTGGGCCACTGGCTGGGTAACTACTGACAAATCTGCATGAGCATCTATTAAAGGGTTTAACAGGCTTTCTTCTTATATTGGAAGTTAATATAAGTTACCTCAGGCTGAGAGGTGAAGACCCATGACCACCTCAATCTGAAACTTCCTCTGAGTCCATCATGAACATTTTCTTCTTTCCCTCTCTAGCAGCTTTGGAACTTTTTTGCTTGAAATGTCCCTTCTCTCTGTCTGGATCCATGGAAATATAACTTTCCCCCTGTTTCCTGACTGGCTTTTGTTCCTGTAGGCTGCTAACATCACTATTTTCATTTTTATTCTATTATTCCATTCTGCATCCTTTCTTCTATGAAACACCTTTACTCAGACAAATTCATTCCTGCAAACTCTTCTAATTTCTGCAGCTTGTGTCAGATACCTGGGGCCCACTGAACAATATATAACTTTTTGTTTTAAGGCTTCTTGCAGGCAGCCCTGCCCAAGGAATGTGATGGCAAGTTCTCCTGTAGTGGATTTCCTGACATAGGATTAGACTGATAGAGGAAGCATCGTTTGAGGGCAATCAGTTCTGCCTAAGAATGTGAAGACAGCTTGCCTTGTAATGGGGCAGAAAACCCTGGAGAATGATCAGTTAACCTGGGCTGTATGAGGTGGATGTAGTTAGTTAAGGCCTTAGTATATCTCTATAGAAAAATCTGGTGGATTCCAGTAAAAGGAAGCTAAAAGTAATCTAGCATATTTGCTATAAGTTTTAACTGTATGATTATCTGGGTTTTGGTATCTTCTAAGAAAGAACAAATTCTCTGAGAAATTAGAGCATATACAATCAAAGCATGAACATTCAGGCTAACGAGTAAATTTGTAAACTTTTTTGAGGCATAGAAATTGCAACTCATTAGCTCTTAGACCCCTTTATTTATAGAGTCTGACAGTTTGCTGTAAGTCCTTCTAGCTTTAGTGAAGAGAGGTCACACCTGTATTTACTCTAAATGTGAAATATCTGAGTTACATCAGAAATCAACCAGATGAACGTACACACTTCTCATGAAATGTATAGCATTCAGTCAGATTAAACCAATGTTCCATTCAGTGTTTTGGATATGGCACCCATTGTAAGTAAGGGACACTGTTGAAGAATTTCTTCTTTTAACATGGTGGCTCTGAGTTTTATGTTACAAGTACAAGACCTGGCTTTATCTGTAGGCCCAAAGCTATTGGACATTGTGTAACCAGTGTCTTTAAAACTCTTTATGCTGACAAGTTTTTATCTGTCCTTAGGGATCTGTTTTAACTAGGGAAATACTTTTTAAGTCCTTGTACATGCACAACAATATATATTACATTTGTAAAAACTAGTATTAGCATAATTTTTATTATTTAGCAACCTGAATATGTATTGTAGTACCTCAGTTACAGCTAAAGCAAGATGTCTTCTAAAGACTGTTTCTATTGAGGTACAGTAACTGCAAGGTCAGGGTTGGAGAAAGACAAAGAGAACTGTGCCAATGTTCAGCAATAGGCTGTTTTTTTTTCATCTATAGTCATGATTACTCAGGGATCCACCGTGGAGATAGCAGGTAGAAAGAACAGTCTGGCCAGAGAGAGGAGGCAGGCCTAGTGCCCTTTAGTCCTAATGGGCCACCTAGGAAGCTGAGTCTGTGCCCTTAGGCCTCCACTTCAGAATATAGTCTCATCTCTAGTGGCCGACTTGGCAGTCAGGGCATGGCTTGTGGACCTTTAAGGAAGTCCCCCTTATTCTGACCTGGCTTCTGAGAGCAGTAGCAGAGGAACTTCATCATCGTTGAACTCTTCCTGGAGCCCAGAGAATGAGACTTAGGATATGTTTTGAGGCTGCAATGAAGGAAGTCATTTTTTGTCTCTTTGTTTTCTCTCCCTGGTTTTCTCTGATTATAGGACACTAAGGAAGCAGTTTTTATTAAACTATCAAGTGAGTTGTCTGGAGCAAAAGCCACCTTTTGTAGCTCTTTTCTAATATATGGAGTTGACTGAGTAATGGGCTTATCTTTAAGAATAGTCTACCCCTCTAATGAATTAGGATCTAGGTAAGTATGCTTTGCCAGTTCCTCTATCAAATGTTCTAAGCAAAGAGAGGCATTCATCTTTCTGTTGATAAATGGTGAAAATGTAAAATAACTAGAAGGCTTTGTACCAGTTCTTAGACCTTCAAGGAAACACACTTGAAAGAAAAATGTCTTTTCTAGTTTCCTGCCTGGTTATTAGGCCAGCAGGGGTCTTACTATTTGGGTTCCAGTGGGAATAGGTAGTTCTACTGGTTGTCTATCTCTTGGCTCTTTATAACAATATGATATTTATCTCAAAATGTAATAGCAGCCTATAATGCTGTATTTACTAGAAGTCAAAGCTTGGTTTAAGATTAACATAATGTCCTTCCAATCTGGTTCATAAGTCTGAGTGAGGCCTCTAAAGACCTTAATATACTTATCAGGGACATCTAAAGATTTTCTAAGATCTGACTTTATCTGTTTAAGATTACAGAGAAAAAAGCACATGAACTCTGAAAGTTCTAAATTGCCTATTTATTGCTTTAAAAAATATCCTTGAAAAACTTGCATAAATTCAGCTAAGGATGGGTGTAGCCTTGTAGAGGCCTGGATTGCAGCTGTTCAAGAAGCCCATCCTTTAGAAAGGCAAACAAGGGAAAACTTACTTTTAGTAATGAGGCTGTGATTAAGGCCATCTTGTCCTTGGGCTCTGAAGGTTATGGAGGAGCAGTCTTAGGCTCTGGGATAGTGAATGCCTTAGATACATGTACAGTTTGGTTCTCCTGTAGATCACATCTACATTTTAAAACTAGGTAACAATGACTTTCTTAATGCAACAAAATCTAAACATAAGACATTTTTTGCCATTTTGCTTTTTACAGTATTGTTTTGTTTTTAAAATAGTGTCATAATAGATACTTTCCTCTGCATTCTAATTTGGCTCGAGGGGTCACATAGGCCATGCACATGTGCAGAAAACTATTAAATAGCTCTTTTTCAGTGTGTATGGATCAAACATCTTCCAGTTCATAATGATGTACTCTAAAGGAGTAAGAGACTTTGATTGTGAGATTCCCATAATTTTGAATGCAAAAAGAGAGTTTTGGATGTCTCCACTTTACCTCTAATTGATTCTTCTCAGGGCAGCCCATGAGTAGACCGCTCCAGAGCAGGTGGATACTCCTGGAGAGAGGAGACAAGATCTGACAAGTCTATCCATCCTCAAACTGGAATGCGGTTTTTGTCTGTCAAGAATCTCACAAACCTTGCAAATCATGCACTTACTCTTATTGAATATTTGTAAATATGTGTCCTCCTGGACAGGCATAGTTCTCTTTGTCTCATCTGACCCAGAGACAAGGTATGTATTCTTTTTGTAAAATGACTTCCCTGTTTTTGACATTAACAAATGCTCATTTTCTAAGGGCAAGGACTTCACTTAGTTGGAACAGTCTAAAGTTTTCCTAATTTTACATGCCTCTAAAAATGAAAGTACAAAGAGGTAGAAAATTAGAAGTAAGGTCAAAGAAAGGAAACTGCAACAGATCAGGCCTGACATTTCCTGTAGCATGTAGAGGGGGATCAGAGCCAGTCTGTCCCAGTGAAACCTATCCTCCAAGTCTTTAAGAATGGTTGTTGACCTACTGTCATTTGGTTGGCAAAAGAAGTCCCATGTTTCATATACAGGAATGTAGATTTTAGGTCTGAGATAGGCTTAAAAAGTCCCATTTTATAGATGCTTACATAAAGTCCACAAGGAGGCTTACTAAAATTACTCTCTGTAACACTATTGTCTAAAGTTAAGTATGGAATACCAGTACACTTAGCATCTAGTTCAAATGCAATATTTACAAGTACAAAACAAGTCATAGAAATGTCTCAGAGAAATATCAAACCTTATAGCATTTCTATGGTGATTTATTTATTTATTTATTTATTTATTTAGTACCGGGGATTAAACTCAGGACCCAGTGCTTGCCAAACAAGCACTTATTCTACTGAACTATCTCCCTGGCCCCACATTTTTATGTTTTAACTTAGATATACTAACAACATTTTGACCAACATTTTAACAAAACCATATAAGAAACAAAGCATAAGCAATTTTAAGAGAACTATATGAGATAAAACTGTATGAGGCAAAACATGAACTACTGTGAGATATGGGCAAAGACATATCAACATTTGAAGTATAAAAGTTTGTTACCTAAATGAGTTCCAATCCAGAATTTATGAAAGAAAATCAAACTCATACCTCTGTTCAATGATCTCAGTAGGAACTGCACATGACAGGGGAAAAATGATCTCAGTGGATGACCTCCAAATGATATAGGGGAAAATGGAACTCCTGACCTGAAAGGTACCTGGGACAAGTTTGTGTTCCCTAAAACTGAAGAAAGAATTTTAGGAACAAATGGAGGTTATGAGTAGAATATATTTATTGGGAGAAAGAAAGCTCCCGTCTGAGACGTAGACTGACAAGAGAGGGTCCCTGAGAGGGTGGTCCCCCAGATCATATTGTAATAGCATGTTCTTCAACTTTTTTTGTGTGGGGGACATATTTTGTTTTCTAATGGTAATTTATTTCACTCTTAATCTCTTTTTAATACCAATTTACTGAGTCTTTCATAGTTTACTAAGCTATGGTTAACTGTTAAGTAAAATGAATTTTCTTGTATTTTTAGAGGGAGACTAGACCAGAGTAGCTCCCTTTTTTCACTTTAATGAAGGAAAAGTAGCTTTAAATTTCTGCAGATCTTCCTTCTCTGTTGCTATTCTCAATGTTGATCTTATGTTTTCTTTGTGTCTTTAGACCCCACTTGCTCCTTTTGAATTTTTTATTGTATATATTTTCATACACAATGAATGTACTTATTGTGGGTTATTGTAGCATGTGTATATTGTGTTTTGATCCTTTTTATTTCTTCTTTCCTTCCCTTAAACCCAGAAGCTTTTCTTATGAGCTGACCTTTATTATGTAATATTGTTTTATATGTCAGCTTTGAGAGTTGAGAGACCCATCACCAAAATGCTCCAGGACCATGAAGTCATCCTGTGGCTCTCTTGCAGGCATCGCCATATTGGATATCTCCCCCTGCTTTTCACCCCTCTCATCCTTTCCAGTGAGCACTGAAGGGCAAATGAGGGTTTCAAGATCTCAGTATTGTCACTAGTCCTTTTGTCTGTCTTCTAATTTCACTATATAGTTCTGATACTATATAGGTCTCATAGGGAGGTGTAGTCATTTAATCTCACTCAGTCATATGTGGGAAACTGTAGATATATTTGTGACTTTCTGGTATGGGTGTAACTACAAGAGGTATTTTTTCCCATTATAGTTTCTCTATTTTACTATAAGGATTCAAGGGATTGATGGGTTCTTTTTTTAGAATATTCCTTGCACTGTTCATAGAACTAAAAAAGCAAAAAGCTGGTTCTTTGAAGGATTAAATAAAATTGATAAGCCCCTAGCTAAACTCATCAAAAAGAGGAAAGAAAAAATCCAAATACAAGCAATAAGGAATGAGAAGGGTGTAATTACCACAGATGCAGCAGAAATTCAGAAGATTATCAATAGCTACTTTGAGAATCTTTACTCTCACAGAATAGAAGACACTGAAGAAATGGACAGATTCCTAGAAAGGTACAAATTACCACAAGTGAATCGACAAGATATAACCACTCTCAATAGCCCAATAACAGCCAATGAAATACGAGATGTAATTAAAAATCTACTGGCAAAGAAAAGTCCAGGTACG
>NW_004524742.1:250251-254108 GCF_000260255.1 Octodon degus
TTTGGTTCTAATGGTGTTTGTAAATAGGATATCAAGTTCGCATCTTGTACAGCAATTAACCACTAAGAACGTATACAGTGTGTTAATTATTGAAACTGTCCTACCGATTTGATGTGAAACTGCCTCATTGCTATTTGTTTATCAATAAAATTATGGCAAAAAAAAAAGAATATTCCTTGCACTGACTAGGAAAGGGAGCAAAAGCAACGGGAATGTATTTAAAGCAAAACTAACATAGAAGAAGTTATGAATTTGCAAACATGATGCAATTGTAAAGCTGTAGTCTGGGTCAGTAAAAGAGATGTGAAGTTATGGAGAAAAATGAATCATTGAAAGTGATGGCACATCATCACTATGAGCCTTGTGTTCTAAACTGGCAAGTCTGAACTCTAACGGTACAGATCTCTTGAAGGATGTAAAACAAGAATTTTGAGGAAGGAATGATCTTAAAGTAGTTCAAAGGTTAGTCAGGACCACACCCTGCAATATTAGGTAACATGAGAAACAATGAAGGGTGAAATCAAGGGAGAGGTTAATGGATCAGAGATTTTCTTTGTATGGCAATTGTTGGATAAGAAGGAATGGAGTTTTCAGAATCTGAGGAAACCTAGGACAAGTCTTCAGTTTTGGACAACATTTTGGTTCCTAAAATACTAACCTTTTTAGTTCTTGTGTCTTTCATTCTTGCTTGTTTGTGCTAATGCTTCTCAAAATGGTGCTTTAGGAGATGCTTGCTTGTCTGTACCCTGTGAGATTAGTGCTATGTAGGATTTAGCTTAAGAGTCATTTCAAAACTCCTGTTGAAATAGTCTATAAACTACAAAGGAGTGTAAGGATCCACAGGACCATTTTACCTCTAAATGTGCCAGAATAGGCTATCTTCTTTCTGGAACTTGAATGCACTGTCTATATTTATATTAGCAATTCATTGACACAAAAGGAAAATAAAATAGAAGTGAAAAGAGGCAGGAAAATGAGGTATTTATCCTGGACTTGAGTATAATTCCTAGAAATTAAGAAGTGGATAGAAGGATACAAAGAGAAACAGAAACTTTACTCTAGTCCCTTTTACCTATGTTGAGAATCATCTCTTAGCACTGCTACTCACAGTGGGCTTCAGCAGCTGCACACACCTCAATTGGGAGTTTGTGAAAAATGCAGGCTATCATGTCCCACCTCTCATGTCCTGCATATCAAGTAGATCTCAGTGTGACTTTCCTGAGCAGCAACTTTGAGAATCACGATTCCAGTCCATGGAAGGAAATCAGATTTTTGCAGCCCTGCCTTAATTCTCTTAGCACAAGAGTCTCCATCATAACAAGTATTCATTTACTGAATATTGAACAGGAATGTGAAAATGTTCATGTAAGGAGAAATGTCATAGAGCAGTTTAGAATTTGTGCCCAGTCTGGAGTTAATTTCCTTGGACTAAACATCTGGCTTTCCTACTAATTAATTATATGATTAGAGGAGAGATAATCTTTCCACAGATTCTAATCCTCCTCTGTAAAAGTGAATTAAGAGTTCTTACCACATAGATTTTATGAATTTTAAATGAAATTGTGTCTGTGAAGTGATTATCTCAGTTCCTTGTGAAGAGCAAATGGATTATAAACTTCCCTATCATTACTAATGATGAAAAATATATATGTACCTTACATGTACTTGATGCCTTATTAGATGTAATATCACTTCATTCTTTCAAAATGGGCAACAATTGTCAATTTTTGTTACTATGCAATCATCTAAAAATACACATCAAAGAAAGGGTCATTTTCAATATGTCAGTTAATTGTATTTTTTTAGGTAATTTCCTAAAAAAAGTAAAATATGAATATTGGAACTTAGAAATATTTTCTTTTCTTGATGGCAACTTTATTTTTTATTGTTATAACCTCAACTGTCACAACAGTGAACCACTGAGCCATTGCAAGGTGCCAGGCGCCCTGAGTGCTTGCATGCAGTCCATTATTTAATGGTTTGCAGCAGAAGGGCTAGTAGGAACTTTCATCATGGTCGGACACATCGGAGGTGTCTCCTGGCCATGGCCCATGAGCCTCGCAAGCTCGTTCTGCTTCTCAAGCTGAGGCAAGTGGAGCCTTTCCCCCCATGTGCTCAGACTGTGGGCTCGAGCCACAGCTGGCACCCTCAACCATGATGGTACAGGGTGCTGATGCTGTACGAAAGCAAATGATGAAGTGGCTGGCATAAATAGCCTGGTCATGATGTCTCCTAGACACCAGTCACTGAGCTGAGAGTTGAATGGTTCACAGTGATCCTGAAAATAGCATATTTTCCTAGACATTTACTGTATCTACTGTTATAGTAAAACTGTTTAGTAAAAAAGGACAGAATCAAAACTTCCTTGATGTCAACATCTTCTGGAGGGTCCTGTGTCCTCTTTGTGTGATATCGTTTTTTTTTTTTTTTTTTTTTTTTGTTTTTTTTTTTTTGATTTACATTACCAGAATCTTCTTCAGATGGGGCGGAGGTCACAAGGGCAAACTTGGTGTTATAGCGAGTTTCCTGTTTTTCACTGAGCATGTTCCACTGGGATCCCAGAAATTCTTCAATCTCATCACCAGATGCATCTGGATGCTCAGCAATTACTTCATCCTGGTGCTTTTGACAGAAGACCAAAAACTGGGACGCCACATCTCCCTTACTGCTCCATGAAATGGAGGCTGCAGCCTTCTTCATCTGAGGGGGAAACCCAATTCCCCTTCATCCCAAGGGGAAACCCAATGCCCCTTTTAGGCCTGGCCTCTGTGGATTTCTGAAGAGTGCTCCTCCCTGCACGAGCATTGCCCTCCTGGTTCTCCACAGGGCCATCCTGCTTGACTGTCCACCTTCTCTTCCTGGGAACACCCTCTTCCCTCAAAGCCCAAGGGGCTGCTGCTGCTGCTGCATGCCTGACCTGGGTGGGCTCTGTTTTCTCTCCATTCTCTTGGCAGCAGTGCTGGCCTCCTTGGCAACCTGGGGGTTGAGGTGCACCTGCCCTGCCCCCTCCATGTAAAGGAAGGTGAACTTGGCTTTCAGCTGTTCTACTGACATGCCAACAGCTGCCTGAATGATGCCCAAGTCCCACTGGGCCCTCAGTTTTCCAGAAATGGGTTTCAATAACTTGATTTTATCAGCTTTTGTGGGTGCCTGCCTGGAACTTTCATGGCATAACTTTTCAAACCGTCCTTCTCCTTCAAAAGCTACAAAGCTCTTCTCAATATCCACACTCTGTATGGCACATCACCAAAGAACTGTATGGGATACTGGAGTGTGCTCATTTTCTGACCTTTGAGTTTGGTGTAGCTGTGAAGGAATGGGTCAGCAGAAACCATACAAGGCCACTAAGGGTAGCCCCACACTTTGAACCACACAAAGTCACCCACATTGTATTTCAGCAGGTGATCTTTGTCTTTGCCAGTGTGTGGGCAAGACTCTGTCTTAACTGGAATCTGCAGGACTTGTGATCTTGGACATCAGAGCTGCTTCCACAAGGCCCTGCTCCAGTAAGGAGTTGTACTATATGTTCCTCTTCCTGCTTCTCCTCACCTTGCTCTTCGACTTCTGTCCATCTTCCTCTGACTGAGACATGTCAATAGCACTGACATGACAGATACAAGGCTCAAAGAGAGGTTTCCCATTCATGTATATTTTGGTGATTATCTGCCTGATTTCTTATAGAGCCATTTTTGATAGTAGTGTTGGGAAGTGTCCTAATTCCTTTTGCTTCCTGGGTCTCAAAACACAAATTGGCATCGGGGGCCCCAGGTTCACCATTGAACACAGAGGAAGTAAGATCTTTCAACTTCTCCACTGGAATAAAGGAAAGTGTATCACGGCCATTAAAATTCATTTTT
>NW_004524742.1:261220-270133 GCF_000260255.1 Octodon degus
TTTGAGTGTACCCTGGCTAAGAACAGTAAAGACCGAGATAATTTCTAAAGCTCCAGAGGAGAGCACATGCAGTTAAATCTCCTAGCATGACCTACAGTAAACTTCTCCTTGCTTGAAAGCCTTCAGCTGTTCATACATAGGGACTGCATGACATGCATGTCATTATAACAGAGTGAATTATAGGGAAGTCATGCACATTGGATAGCGTTGAGATGGCTCAGCATCCCAGTCATCATTTTTGCCAACCATGTCTCAAGAGATTCAATGTGAGACATCCTAGGTTAGGTGCCCATTTTTTTTTTAAATCCAAAAGCTTAAAGAATGATTTATCTTCATTCCTGTTTTCCCCATGGCCTTTGCACCATTTATTCCCCATTTGTGCCAGCTTTTTGGTTTTGCTTGCATGAACCCACTCACTGTCAGCAGACCTTCCCTGCCAGATGAAATGAATGTAGTTCTTTTTCCTTTGCCATTAGGTGTTTACTTGCAATTGTTTTTGTTTGTTTATTTGTTTGTTTTTATATATTTAGTACAGAGTCTACAGGGTCTCACTGCGAAGATCGGACTCATAGTGATCCTTCTGTTTTCAGCCTCCCAAGCACTGGGATTACTGGTGCATGCCACCATGCCCAGCCTCAGTCACCATCTCTGCATGCCTTGGTCATGGGGCTTGCACAGCACACTGGGGATCGAATCCTGGTGCCTGCGTCTGCCTAAGCAGGCACTTTAGTCTGCTGAGCTATCTGGCTGGTCCAAGATAGCTGCAGTTCTTTGCTCATCATCTGGAACCTATCTCTCAGGAATGCAACATGCCAAAGTAAGTATCATACCTGAGATTTCTCTAGAATAGTTCAAAGCAGAAGCATATTAAGGGAGAGTAGAGATGAAATATGACCCATCATGAATTAATGATTTTTGAAGATTGGTGAGAGAGGCATGAGCATTGGTTATACCAAAACTTCTTCTGAGTATATTTAATTTTTTCATATAGAAATATTTTTCAAAAATATTTTTTGTTGCTTTTATTTGTCATAGATACATTCTTAAATTTTTCTGAGATTATTGAAAAGTAACTGTGGTGTCTAATTTACACTATTTGCTCTATTAACTGGATAATTTTTAAAAGTTATTCCTCTTCGTTGTTTTATTTTGTTGTCTTCTCTCATTCTTTGTATTAATATTGAACATTTCCCATTTATTCAGTTTTCTGATCATCTTTAAATATGTGAATCTTCACTGTTGGATCTAGTTTGCTCTTAGCAGCTTTCTTAGATGTCTGAGAGAGAGAGATGAATGACAGAGCGATACACCATGGTCCCAGGACTTGCAGGCAGCATGCAGGTGCTCACCATGTATTCTGAATATGCACTTGCCTGGATTATTGCTCTGCTTGTATATCCACATATCTCCGTAAAATGCATTTTCCTCTGCTACATCTTATATATAAAAGTATAAATACAAGGGAGTGTTGAGGTACAGTTTGGGATATGGATGTTTAATAACTTGTTGAGCTTTTTCAAATGAAATTTTTCCTTTCTGAAAACTGGCTGAATCTTATATCCATGGACTGTTGACTTTGCAGTTCCTTCCTTGTAACAGTTTATATTCCATAATAGTTTAATACATCTTGGGGACAGTGAAATTTTATCATAAAATCTTCCATAACTCTAACACAGTCTCCTTTCTGTCTTACATAGGTTCCTTTTCCTGCACAGCTATAAATAAGTTATTAAAAAAGAACACTTTTGTGTTGGCCATGTTGTTGCATGGGTGATAGGAAGAGAGTCATATGAGCAATATTTGCCCTCTAGATCCCTCTAACACGGTTTAGCGATTCTCCTGTTGCCTGTCAGTTACTGCCTTTTCCTTGTCTCTTGTTTTTGTCTCAGCTGGTTACTTCCTCATAGCTATCCATTCCTATGCCATGTCATTTCTTGTACTATTGGAAGACGCTAGATACTTTGTTTCAAGCTTATTCAGATTATTACTGAAACTAATATTATTATTTACACTTGATTATATTTACAAGTGTGTTTAACTCTGGGTTAAGTTTAACTTTTCTTCTTTGCAGAGGTAACAGAGGACAGCATACTGGCTCAGTGCCCACTGAGTACCCAGTACTAGTGCAGTTAGAAACAATAGAGCTTCCCTCCATTTAATTCTACCCTACAATTTTTCTTACTTCCACTGCCCTAAGAGGGGCAGACAGTAAGATAACAAAAACTTAGGGGATCTCTGATGCTGTACATACACATATGTATTTGATCACCTAGCCTGACCTTTGTCATTTTCACCCTACTCTCACCTCATTATGGGTTCATAAATATGTATCACATGCCATAAATATAATTAAGATCAGAGTGAATTCTGGGACAAGCATACATGTTGAGAGACCTCAAAATGACTCAGCATCCTTTCAGTCATTCTACTCAGTCACACTGAAAGACTTCATAGGAGGTATCTAAGTGGAGGTGCTCAGCATTTAAATTTTGAAGACCTGATTTGCCTATGCTTTTTTTTTTCTTTTTGGCCTTTCTTGAGACAGGGTTTCATTATGTAGTTCGGTTTGGCCTTGAACCCACTTATAGCCCAGACTGGCCCTGAATTCATGGTGATCCTCATGCCTCAACCTCCCCAGTGCTGGGATTACAGGTGTGCACCACTACGCCCACTTTGTCCATGCTTTTCGTCGCTCTGTTGCTGATGCTACTTTTGTGTGCTTTGACTTGTGTGCAATGCTCTTCTGTGAACCTGGCACCTGTTCCTGTCTGTGTTTGATCTTCTGTTGGCACAGACTTGGTTCTGAGCAGAAATTCCTGTGGTCATTAATAAATGTAACTGCTTGCTATTTATTGTGGGTGTACACTTAGCAGTTCTTTCCTTGTTGTACACAAGAGCCTGGACTATTATTGGCCTATTCTACTGCAACACTAGCAGCTGTTGGTTGTTTCCATAGTGGCACTTCTTGGATCACTGCAGGGCAATGCACTTTAATGTCCAAGTCCCTTTCTCTATTACACACCCTAGCTCTGAAATTCTTTCAGTCAGAAACATGGTGCCCAGGGCCGGAGAGATTCAGAAGAATGAGTGCTTGAATGGCAAGCACAAGGTCCAGCATTCAATCCCCAATACTGCCAAAAAAAGGAAGAAGAAAGAAAAAGAAAAACAAACATGGTGCCCAACTCCGTACTTTTACAACCTCTGTGAATTTTTCTATGTGAATGAAAATAGAAAGATTAGTCTATGCAATGATTCCATAGTTATTACCTGCTTTCTCCCTTCCTTCCTTCCTTCCTGAAGATGAGTGTTTGGATTAGGCTTATGAAAATCTGCTTTGTCTGTTACAGAAACATTACAGGTGCTCTAACGGAAGTGACCCTTGAATTTTTGACTTTATAGATTATCTGTGCCGAAAAGTAGGACAGAGAAAGCTTTGTTACATTTTCTTCTCTTTGAATGAACTTTTCCCTGTCCTACCTTTAGGGTAAATTCCTCTATATGCTTATAATAATTTCCCTCCTATGGTTTGATTTGGATGTCGGTTTCTGGTGATTTTTCATTTTCATAAACATTCAACACAGGTTCCAGTCCTTTAATTCAGAAATTTTCTTCCTCCTCCTCCTCTTCCTCCTCCTCCTAGTCCTCCTTCACCTTCTTCTCTTCCTTCTCCTCCTGCTTGTTCTGCTCTTCTGTCTCCTTTATTTTCTACTTGCTCTGTATTTCTCTATGCAATTTCAAAGCTTCTGTTGTTGCTTTAGTTTCTGTGGAGCAGGTGTTTATTTTCTTGATCTGCCTTCGTATCCTTAATGCAGCAGAGAGCAGTAATCAGAGCAGTGACCAGCCAAAGAAAACTCACGATGACTCCTCTGTCAAACTTGTGATATTTTTGGTACAAAGGTCAATCTCCCTAGTATGACTATCACCAATAGGGGTTACTAGATTTCTGAAATAAGAAAACTATAGCCAATTCTTCATTTTCTCCTAAAAAAACTGAGTCAAACATAGATTGACATTTTCTCAGACCAAAAAATTCTATGCAATATCCCAACATTAACACAACCTTCCTCAGTGAAGATAACAACATCCATATATACTTACCTGGCAGGGGAGATACCATGATCATGAGGATAGCAACATACATGCACAAAAATCCTTCACCAAAAACACATTTTAACTCTCCGAAACATGCTGATCTTGTGAAAATTGGATAACAATGAGTAGAACATGCACTAGACATGAAGAACAATTGCAAAGATCAGGAAGAGTCTTAGAGAGTTTAGACTGTTATGTTTCCCAATAACAGTGGCTTCCTCAATGGGAATCAGCCACAGTAGTGCTTTTCTGCTTGGTTAAGTGAGCAAAGGAAAAAGCTCTCCATGTGGTCCCTTCTCATCATAGTCTCTGCTCTGTCCTATAGGTGCCAGTGGACCTCATGCTATGAAATTAAACCATATTGTAGATTTCTGCTGGTAATTCCCTCACTTTTCAGAGCTGGTAGAGGGGCTACCGACTGAGATGGACCTTCTTTGAGTGTAGTGATTGTAGCAACTGTGGCTACAAGGTTGTGACTTCTTTCACTGCATTGTTGTGCTAGCTTATCATTCCTTTGTGGGCCACCTCCATAGACAACTCCAGTGCTGGAAGGGGGTTTTCTCTATGTTTATAGGTAAGAGATATTTTAATGACAGATTATAAAGCAGACAAGGGAAAATTATCTTTAATCTATCACTTTTCCTTTCAGTTTTATTCATTTAAAAGAATTACATTGACTTGTGACTTCATTTCCCTGTTCGCAAAGGAGAGATAAAATTAAATGTAGTTCTCAGACATGGAGAGATTTAGGAGTGAACATTGTATGAATTAGAAATTATTATGCTTGGGCTTTTAAATAGTCACAAATAGTGTCATAAAAATTATGAGTTTGGGACCGAAATCTTTAAAGTTTTCTTTGGAGGAGGTGTTCATTTCCTACATTAAAACTAGCCATTGGAATGATTTTATTTGGTTTTTCACTCTAAGGTAACCAGAACAGGAAAAAGTAGCAGATTATTATGTGGGCAATCCAAATAGGAGCAAAAAAAATGTGCAGTTCTTTTTATTGTACATCTGTTCTTTCATCTCTATGTTCTTTAAAAATAAACTGCTCCTTCAATAAAACCACCTTATGATGAGTTTACTAAGTTTTCACAATATTATGATGCAAATATTTCTTTACAGCTAGAGTTTGAGTAAGCAGATGCAAAAATCAGTGTTGCTGAGTTACTATTTGGATTCCTTGTTTTTGTTAGGGTAAGAGTTCCTTAAAACCTGCAAGTATCAAGATCATATTTGAGATCCTACTGTGTTTTGATTTTGTCATTCTGTTTAAAAGTTTAAATAATCTTTCATATTAAGGAAACTCCTTTTCTCTTTAATAACTCAAATATATTATTGTATTATTTTTGCCTAATATGTATCATGTGTATGAGTTTGAATCCTACACCATCATGCCTTAACTATTGTAAGCCTTGCTTTTCTAAGTAAAGATTTCATATTCTATACTTTTTGGTGTAATCAGGGTTTACAAGAGAAGAGACAGTTTATACATGGCACATAATTTACAGGACTATTTTACAATATTCATCCAATAAGTCAAATGCAAAAGAGTGTGGGAAACCTGTCCACAAACAAAAGGCCTAAATAGTGCAGCTGAGGGCCTGGATCCCAACGCATTGTTCTCTGTAAGTCTAGCTGGAGGTCTAGAACCCATGATAATGTCGCACACAAGGCTTTAGCAATGCTCTGCACTGTAAGACCCAAAGGTCAGTGGTGGAAGCTAGAAAGTCTTTGCCAGTGGGATAAAACATCAGTGCAAGCAGGCTGAGGATCTGCACTGGATCCAGAAAGTCGTGCTCCAAGTAAGGACCAGAGCTTCCCCCAGGAGAAACATCATCATCCTTGGCAACAGTGATGTCTCAAGCTTCTCTGATGATGAGAACAGCCTAGATTATACCACAAAAGCCAGTGTGACAAGATCTTCAGGGAGAATCAACAGCGAACCCTCTTTCTTTCCAGGTCTCCTTTCATGCAGTGGGCAACGATCTTCAAGTGGGCTTTCCATTCCCAGCATCATGCTGATTGAGGCCCGCTGGGTGTTACCAGTTTCCCATTAGTTAATTCGTAACACCCTTACTGATGTAATTGCATATGTGTAATTACATATATGCGTATATAAATAAAGCATTTTAGTTGTGTATCATAATATAATATGATAGAGTAAGCAATATCTTATTCAATAGTCATTCACTTTTTCTAGAATTGCAAGGAGGCACAAACTGATTTGGATTGCAGAGAGCCAAACTGGCCTTATTCTATTGCTAGTGCTTTCTTATCTTCTGTATTATACCTCATCATTTCACAGAGTTACTATCAGAGAGAAGAGCTTGTAGATAGAGGTAATAATAAATAATAATCCTCAGTTGATTTTTAAAGTGATCTTGTACTAGGTGTAGAGGTAACTGGTTAAAAGTTTAGTGAGTATTGAGAGGCTAGTAATATTGAAGACTGGGGATAATAGATAATCTCATTATAGCTGAATTAGAACTTATGATCTGTTAGTGGGCAAGGAAAACCCTAAGTTTAATTTAAATATTGAACAAAGATCTGTTCTTATATAAGATGTTGACTATGAAATTAATGAAATACTAGATGATAATATGGACACAAACATGTATGTATATGGACTTTGATTTCTGTAGTGAGCTATATGTAGAATAAAAGAGTGGAAATTATGATTACTTTTGTATTTAATAACTCTCAATTGGATGAAAATTAGGGTACTTTATTTAAGTGATGCATTTCAAGTATTAAAGTTTTAATCAAATCAATATGAAGATCCTTAATTCAACTCACAAGAAAAATAAATATTTGCATTAGCCATAATACCTAGTACTGTTAAGTCGACATATCAATCAATACAACATGATGCCTAACTAAAGGTGATCATAAATTACTTAATATTGGCAGTTATGCCTAAGCCTGATATGAAGAGTGTATATTGCAGAATCAAAGTGCCTGCTTTGAATTAGGGTTTAGTACGCCATCCAAGAATGACTTTTGTACACACAATGGTAATTCCCCTGAAAGCCACAGGGTGTATTGATTATTCCTCAAGTGAAAGGGCTTAATAAATGATATCTCCCAGGGCCAATAGGGAAAAACTGATCACGTGAAAACTAGTACTCTCTCTAGAGTTCCTCCTTCTCTATGTCAATTTTACCCCCTGATGCTAACCTCACTGTAATCTTTTTTTTTTGTTTGCTCTTTGCTCACATGTTCTTATGTCTAGAAAGTTTCATTGACTCTTTAGACTAAGTTGTATCCCTAAGTGCTCACTAGCAACTTGTATGTCTACAAAAATATTCATTGCATGATATTGCTGCTTGTTTAATTTTCTTGATTTCCCAACCGAAGCCCTAAGACTAAACAGTGAATAAATCTCTAAAAGTCAAAACGCTGTCCATGGTGTCCACTTTTACTATTCTCTGCAAATTTTAATTCAATTAGAGAACTTGTTGTCTATCAAATGCAAAAAAATATTGTTGAAGGCTAAGAGTGTGTCTCAGAGCTCTAATCTAGCATGTGCAAGGACCCAGGTTCAGCACTGAAAAAAAAATCATATATAACATTTTATTATATACATATATTTGTATCATCAGTAGTGAACCATTATACAAATTTCCAGATGTGGTCTCAATTCTAAGAAAAACTTTACTAGAAGTTGATACTGGAGGATCATTTTAAAATCATAGATTTAAAATATATATATAAAAATAAAACCATAGGTTTAGTTTCAAAGTTAATAAGCTAGTCAAGACAAATCTATCTAGGTGCTTTATTACAAGGAGAAAAATATATGTGCTTAAATTTTTTATTCTTGAATTTAATTACATTGAAAAATAAGAGTGAACCTAGTTTTTAAATATAAACTTTAATTTGCAGATAAAATCTGTGATGGTAGATTAGCAAAGTATCAAATGATCTAGGATGTGTTCTATCCCTTGTTTTTCAGATGGATTTGAAAGTGAAGTCTGCTGGTTGTATTTTTTCTCCTAGCCATTAAAAAATGTTTTAGATTCTAATTTGATTACTCTAATGGAGTACAAGAGATCACATTTCCCAAAACACTATAATTGAGGAGAAGACCTACAATTTGACCTCTGATAAGGATATTGTTTTATGGAACAGGTGTATACTTTCTTTAAACCCTTATTTGTAATAAATGTCAAACATGCTGGGGTGAGTTTCATCTTGACTGTAATGGAGATGCCTTCTGTCCTACCTAATACAGCAATATGGCAGAGTGGAGAGAATCTGTCTCTTGAAGTAGACTGATGAGTTTGCATTCTATCCTATTCTGTAGCAGAAAACTTAATATGTTTCTTGTTTTTCTGGTCTTTAGATTCCTTATGTGCATGGTGAAGGAAATAAATCTAGGTCATGGAAGTGTAGTTTGAGATTCAGTGAATTAGTACAATAAGGGACAAGGCGGATAGTGCTCCCATTCCTTGCTGATCCAAGAGGAATGTGGGAGGAAGTTTTCCACTTCTCTAGATTAGTAACATAGGCAAGTTTTTAGTAAGCCCTGAAAAAGCATTAGAACGTAATAGATTAATTAACATATTATAATAAAGTAATGACTTACACAGCACTTTGAACATTTATGACATGTTTTAATAATTGTTTTATTAACTACAACTCTTGTTGCACAGGTCCTGCTTTACCTTGGTCTTAACCATCCAGTAGAAAAGTATGAAGGCGAAATATAGGAAGTAAAGCCATGTTGTTATGTTGAACTGTGGGGGACTCAGGTCAATAATTTCTGACATTGCCAGTTAAACAGAAGACCCAATGCTATTATGGGCTACTGGACTC
>NW_004524742.1:270233-272851 GCF_000260255.1 Octodon degus
TGTAGAACCTCTGTCAGTGTCAGCCATGTGGATGAATCACGGCCATTTCTTGGCCAATGTGCTCTCTGTGAAAGCCTGAGAGAATGTTTTCTCTCCATGGGACTCTCCTTAGGCACACTCTACATTATCGATCACTTTCCTCTTTGGCCTCATAATCTCATTGACTTCTGGCTCTTGTTTGATTTTCTTTGCATCATCTCTCCAGGGACTGTTATCCTCTGGTTTTGTCTTCTTTCGATGCAAAGGAGTCCCAATGTAGTGGGGATGTAGCTGAATTAGCATTAAAGTTACTCTGGTGGAAAGTTCTACTTGGGGTTTCACTCCTAGTGGAGGAGGCTCCTCAGTATCTATGCTTGCCAGTAGAACAACAGGTGGTGCTTCCTCATCAAATTGTGTGACTGATATTTCCCACCTTGTAAAAAGGAGGAGTTTTTTGATGATAAATTCCATCCAGCTTAGATGCATCAGTTCTTAGAGTACTGCGCGTTGCATCCTGGGTACATCCGGAGGCAGCATCTGGCAAGGCCATGGAGGGGCGAGGACCCAGGCTCTCAGTGCGCGGCGCTACCCCCGCCCCCGCCTAGAAATATTTTCTTCCAAAACTTAATTGTATATTCTGATATAATCTTTCTAAGTGGACCAAATAAAACCAATGAATCCCTTACTTTCAAAGAACTCCTAAAACTTCAGAAAGTTTAATTTCATGTTTCTCTTCACTCTGTTATGTACATGTTTGGTGTCTCAATCCTGATAAATCCCTGCTGAAATTTTACCTTAAACACCAAATGACCCCATCACTATTTATATGTCTTGATACATACCAAGTTAATGGTGTCAGAGAGCAACAACCATACAGATATTACATATCATCGTAAACAGACAAAACAAATAGAAGACACAAACACTTGGATTTTTTAAAAAATAAGCTTCAGAGAGCTATTTGATTTATTCTGTCATCACCCACACATTTTTAAAGCCATGTTATTATTTCCTAGCAAGCATTTTAAACTAGGGAGGCCCATACTATGGAAGATAGAATGAAGACAGAGAAATAAACCCCAGATTGTATTTATTTCCTATTAGAGAGCTCAGCATTTTTATGGTCTTTCATCAACAGGAAACCCCCCCCCCCCGTACACCCTCAGTGCTTTCTATTTATGTTCACCTGCTACTCAATTAACACCCCATCAAACCCCCCACTTGCGAGGGGCTTATTATCGGACCACTGCGCTGCAGCCCTTAACCCTCCATCTCACCTATGTTGCACATGGAGTTAAAAACAGTCCCCTGTCTGTGCTTAGAGAACGTGTCTTTTCATTTGGTATTTGTGTAAGGTTTTCCTTGTGTGTGTTACCCTGGGTGTTCATGAAGTTATAACTCTACCTACATGTGTCAGATGTTTACCACGTTCCACAGGACAATAAAAGACACTTTTCTCTTTTAACTGCCTCTGCTAACATGTTACATGAAGTAAACTTTAAATATTCCCTATAAATTAATTAGCATTTTCCCCTGTATTAGGAAAAGCTGATGAAGGCTTACCAACACTGATGTGGTATATTTAGAAGTTTAATTGGATTCTATGAGAAAGACAGAGGCACTATTCTTACCAAGGTTTGATTTTCATTTGCCAAGTTTCTTTTCATTTGTATTTAATTTCATTTATTTATGTATCTGCATTAGTCAAATTGTATATATTTATCTGTAAAAATTTAAGGAAATGCAATTAAGTTTCAACAAAAAGTGAAACCTCCCATATTTCATACTTCTATTATTTTTCTTACATATATAAATTGCTATCAATTATATTGTATAAATGTCTACATACTGTGCTTTTATAAATGATTATTTTGTGGATATAATGCTTTGCGTAAATCCATTTTCAAGCAAATTTTGGTGAAGAACTTATATCTTATATGTTTTATGCCCTGTTTTCTTTTATGATTTTCATTATCATTTTCTTTTGAAATGAAAAGAGCATGACCTGTTATGATTGTGCATGAACGGTTGTATCATTATCATGTCCTATACATTTGAATACTCTTTTTTATCAATTTTTATTTGTAGTGCAGAATGATTACAATCCCCTTGGGAAACTGGTACATGTACATAGCACACCTTAATTCGTTTTTCCTCTTTCTCATTCTATTCCTCTCCCTTTCTCCATTTCTTGGTCCCTTTTCCTCTTGGAAAAGATCTTAAATTTTGTTTTTAGTGCTATTTATAGTCATTCATCTCATGAAGGTGCTGTCATTCTTTGTACCATTTAGGTGAGTTCAGAATTGTTACTGTTATGAATTACACAGAAGTAAACATCCCTTAGGTAAAATTGTATGCATTTATGATTATTCAAAAGAAAGTCCTGGATGTAGAAACTCCAAGACAAAACTCTTTAAGCCTTTTGTCATAATACTCTCCTGAAATGCTGCAATATTTCATAAGTCTATGTTGTACCCTCATCAGTTTGCGTATTATTATGATCAACTTGAAAGCTTGTTATCTCTGATTTAGTAACTATTTCTTTAGTGAATAGTTAGGTTGAATATATAGACATGGCTTTATTGTGTCATCATTGTTAGTCTTTCACTTGCCTGCCTGCCTGCCTGCCTGCCTGCCTG
>NW_004524742.1:274354-303809 GCF_000260255.1 Octodon degus
ACTGTCCAAAATAAAAATAACAATAATAATAATTGTTTCATTTCTCATAGTGACCCATGGAGCACACAATAAAGTGTGTTAATACTCGAGTCAAACAAATTTGGTTTATACCCTGGATCTCTTGCTTACTGATGAATGAATGCTAACACTCCCTTTCTTTTCTATGATTCTTATTTCCAATCCAAAAATTAAGATTATAATTCCTGCCTCATAAGATTGTTGTGAAGATTATTGCAACAATTGTTCACAGCATAGTGTAGGTGTCTAATGCTTAGTGTTAGTGATTGCCATTTGTGCTTACTCAATGAAAAAACTCACAAAAACCAAGACTCAATGCCAAAGTTTAAGTTATTTTACAAAATTCAGATGGATAATGTGAGCATAATTCATGGTTTATACTACGGTCTTCTGTTTTGAAGCTTATGTTATTTTATTACCATCATTTTAAGATCTAAATGTCTCCAGATCAATCTTATGTAATAACATGATGTTCACAAAATGTCATATGTTTGATTACCTTTACTTTGGTCCTGTCCTCTGATGAAGTATAGAAAATCCAATGGTCCAAAATGATGCACTGGCTTGCACCAAATTAGAGATTCAAAAATGCATCTTAATTGAGTGAATGAGTTGCATATTTGTTTATCTTTGGACTCTTAGAGTTTTATGTACTATACTGTCTTTCTGCAACAATGGAAGCAATTCAAGGCATATTCAATTCCCTTACATGATTTTGATAGTCTGGATGCAACAAGAAAAAACATGAAGAACAGCTAACATGTTGGCACCCTATAATAATTCAACATTGTGACACTTTTTCTTTGTGAAGGTGGTTATTGTAAGAAAAAAAATATTGGGTAGAGAGGATGAAGTGAAGTAATTGACTTCACTTGCTTTGAAGTCCACTTGCCTTTTAGAGAGAAGGATTTCCAGAAATTCATCACTGTATCTTAAACATTTTCACTGAAGAGAAAGCGCAAATTTGATCTTAGGTGCTATTATTTGTATACGAAATAAATTATCCTTGTCTATTTATGTCTTGGTCACTTTTCTAATGCTGGAAAAATGTACTCTATATTTGTAGGTTAAAGAAGGAAAGGCTTATTTTAGCCCACAGTTTGCAGAGGTTTTAGTCCATAGTTAGCTGATTCCAAGGTAGGGCAGCACAACGGAGGAGAACCACAGAGGAGAAACAGTCCATGGCAGGGACACAGGAAGCAGGAAGCCTGCATTCTTTCTGTTCCTTTGTATTTCATCCAAGCTGTGCTCTTATCGATTGGTGCTACCCATCCCCAAGCTAGGGCTTCCCTCTTCAGTAAACTCATTTGACCACAACCTGAACTATGCTAATCTAATTAGGGTTCTAATCCATATATTACGTAGCCTTAGTCAAAATTCACACATCCTAGATCTATTTACTTCTGAAAAGCTACACCCATGAGTATGTGAAGTTTGGAGCACATCTGGGAGCAGTCATTTATACAATAGTTTGTTCTCAAATTTAAATCTTTTTTGTCTCTTTCTTTAGTTTTAATGTCTCCAGAGTTCCTCTTATTAGAAATATGAGGCTGTATGCAGATGAAATCTATTAAGAAATAATTTGTCCATAAGAACTCAGCTCTTATTACTGGGTTGCTATTGTTATTGCAAGAGAAGTTTAGTTCTTATGAGAGTGGATTTGTTAAAAAATAAATCCATCCCTCTCTTGCTTTCTATTTCTTGTTTTCTGCCTTCCACAATAGGATGACATGCTGTAAAGACTGTTGTGATGCTGATGCCAAGCTCATGAACTTCACAGCCTTGAGAATGCTAAGAAATGGATTTATTTTCTTTGTAAATTACTTGGTCTTTTGTATTCTGTTATAGCAGCAAAACAAAAAGACTAAGGTAGTCATAATTGAATGCAAAATATTTAATGTCTTGGGCTTTTTAAGTAACATGAAGAATTTTGGTTCTATCACTAATTCATTTTGGTCCATTGTTGATGGGAATGCTTAGAAAAAAAGACAGAGCTTTAAAAGAAATATGACAGATAAAAGAGGTTACTGTGGAGAAAATTTGAGAAACACCCTCTCACTAAAGTTTATCATCCTGAAAAGAGGTACCCAGGAACACAGAAGATCATGAGTTTGGACTTAGAAGATAGAGCGCAAATATTATACCAAGTGTTGGAAAAGGTATTAAACAACTGAAAGGATTGGAATAGATATCACAGAAAAGATGGTCTAACAAGAGGTAGTGGAAGAGGGGTTCAATAAGAGAAACCAGACTTGAGAAATCTTATAATTTTGAATTGATGTGAGATTTTGATGGATCTGAGACTGAGGGACACAAATCAAGTGTGATGGACTGGCATTCTCCTTGACATAACAGCTGTTTGGCAACTTTATAGAGATGAGAGTTACAAATGAGGAAGAATGATTTAGAAGGAGAAAATGAATTAATGTGGGGAAGGTTACATATAATATGACATTTATTTATTTTCTAATTGTAGTGTACAAGCTCTGAGGTAATATTCAGCAAAAGTCTTAGCGAATTTCAGAATATGAATCTTGACTAAGTAATTTATACTTTAGCAAAATCTAGGAAGCAACCCAAATGCCCACCAACCAAGGAATGGATAAAAAGGATGTTGCATTTTTATACAATCGAGTACTACTGAGATATAAAGATGTGCTGGTTTGTGTCTAGAGTGCCACCAAAACCTCATGTAGTGAAGCAGTGAGCTGTTAGAGTTTTTGCTTATTGCATGGTTCAGTGCAGGGATTATGGGTGTGAGTGTTATGTCCTACCTGGGACAGGTAGCCTGTGTATGATAGATGAGAGGAGAAAAGCCTTGCTCCAGCTGCTCCTTCTTTTTGCCTTTGCTGCTTTTGCTATTTTTTTCCCACCATGTACTACTGCCCTCTGTCATGTGCCACCCTGTCTTGGAGCCAGCTGAATATGAACTAAAATTTCCACTAACTGTGAGCAAAGTACACCTTTCCTTCTTTAATTTGGGTCATTGGAGATTTTGTCTCAACAATGAGAGAAAATCTAACCAAGAAAGAAGAATAAACTTGAGACAATCATAGGAAAAGGGATGAGACTTGAGTCCACATTTTTAAGGAAAATAAATCAGTTTCGCATACGTAAACACAATATTGTCTCCACAGTGTAAGAAGCTGAAAGAGTAAATAAGACCCCAAGTGTGCCATGGACATTGTGAAATGATAAGAAAATGCTCAAAAGGAAAGAGGAACTGGAATGGGGAAAGGAGAAAAGAAGCAAGGGAAAAGGAAAAGAAATATGTATATATACTAACACAGAAAGTTATATAGCTATATTACTAATTGCTATTAGCTCATCAAAAGAAAAGTTTTATGCCTGTATTGTTTGATCAATTTCTCATACCTATATCTCATAATATGGGCAGCTACTTTGAAGATAACATTACATAATATACTAGCCATTGTTACTCTCCTATAATCTTGATTTAAAATTTTATAGCATTATTTTTATTATGTGTTTTTCTTTACTTTAAAATAAGGAAAATTGTGCTCTACTAAAAGAAAAAAGATACACTTACAGATATCTAAATGTTTTATAGATTATGCTAAGAGCTATGCAAGAAAAAACTCTAAAGAAAAACAAAAAATTAATCTGGCAAGTGATTACTTTCTAGTTAGAATTCACATCACATTTTATTTGTAAAATACTAATCGATGTGGAAAACTTGATAAAACTATGATAGCTTGTGTATGTATTGACACACTTGGTTGGCAGTACGCAAATTTCAGTTTCCAACTCATATTTGTTCCATAGCATATAATTTGAGTGGAAGCCAAAAGAAAGAGAAACATTTCCTGAATCAGAAATTCCACTCAGTATCATGAACACAGACTTTCTCTTCACATTTCTTATCAGTTGAATCTTAGCTTACTGAAGTACAGTGTTAAATAAGATACAGTTTGGCAATTTAAAGTTGGTTGTTATAATCTGAATTTGTTAATAAAATTTTATCTTTCTAATTAGGTACTTATATTGTTTTTAAGAATTAAGTATTTCAACAGATGAATAATCATTTATATGTAAAGTCACTTATTTTATATAGTACTATTTACCATCAATTGCCTAATAGTTTATTTTCATTAGCTTAAGTACATTTAGTAATACAGGGATCTATATTTCTTGCTGCTGCCTTACAAAAAACATCGATCTTAATGGATATATACATATATATTTTTTTTCTGTGAGCTTTTCTTCATTAGTAAAGTTAGATTTCCTGTAAAACCTATTTAAAAATATTTGTCTAGCTTAGAGTTGAAGGTTTCTTAAATTTGTTTTTATATTTCAAGCTTTCTATATAAATGTGTGTTCCTCTAATTTTGAAAGAAGAACAAAGCCCCTGTGAGTTATATTGTAGATGTTAATGACATTGTTAAAATGATGACAGACTGCTTTCATAGTGGAGATGAACTTAATTAGAGGAAGTCTAACAAAATGTGCTATTTCCTATGACTTAAAAGAGTCAGTGAAGAGCCATCACCTCCTCCAAATCATAATGTGAAGTATTAAAACTGATAGAAATTATAAGAAGCATGTATTCATGCCATGTATATTGGTCTAGGCAACCCCTTCAACAGTGTTTGTGAACCTCTAATTCAAATGTCTGCAATAAGATAAAATAATGGAAAATACGAGTCTGTGGAGGGTTATAAAACTTTCTTCTCTGTTTTTATTGGCCTGCTGCTTGATGCTAAATGCACTTGCACCCTGCATCCAGTCCTGTGTATAAGTGTGGTATTAATATATTATGATACAAATTTAACTGATTAAATGTGCGACAAGTGTTATGTTTATTTCCAGAGTCCATGAAAATATAGACATTGTGGTTGATAAATGCCACCTGCATCCTGCTGTATATTATGAGCCTGGCTTTGCAATTCAGAACATATGTGAGGGCTCTTGGCTCTGCCACCCCCTTAAATTTCTATAAAATCCCGAGTGCTGTAGCTGCTCAAAGGACAATTTTATATATATATATATATATATATATAAAACCTCTTGCATAGGAGTATACTGTAGATTAGGTTGGATCTTGTTGAATAGAAAGAAGTCATAATGGAATCAGTGCTACTCTCTTCCTCAAGTTCAAGGAAGTCCTTGCAGTCAGAAAGTAAGTACCATCTTACAGAAGGAGCTGCCGTGGAAGTTTAGCATTCGTGAGATCAGCCAAAGAAGCAATGTTTACTACTTGCTCGGCACTGATGGAAAGTATTTCTTCACGTCCTTTCAAGCTCCTCATACTACCTCTCACTATCTCAAGTGGATTGCACCAACTCTCACAGTTAGGCTAGTCAGAAAACAGAGTTCATTTGCTATCTGCTAGATCAATTTCTTTCCTGGCTAAGGATGAGTAAACACTCAACATTGTTTGTTATTTTCTGGAAAAGTTGACCTTGATTAAAAATCAAGTGAAATTGAGAAACATAACTTCACACCGTGAGACCTACTTAGAAAAGACTGAAAACACTTTTTCTTTGTTCTGATGAGAAAATCACTAACACATCTTCTAAATTCATTTAGATGAGAAACAGAAAATTCTTGAGTGCATTTCCTTGTAAGTCCTTTCCAACTTTCCATCTGTCATAGTTATTCTTAAGTTCATTTTCCTTTTTCAAAGTTTGTGACTCCTGATATGTGTAATTTACATTTTGAGACCATATTTGGAACACATAAATGCTTGAGGCAGTCTCTAGAAGAAGTCATATATTGTTAAAATAGCTAACCAACCTCAAGATTTATATTTAAATCCACAAGTAACCCCTCTAAGAATTCTTATCATTTATAATTACTTCTATAAGATTATTTGTATTATTTATGTTGGTAAACAAAGTAATTTTTTCCAATTAAATTGTCTCCTGACAGTTATACTATTTTATTAGAATATCAGTCAACTTGCTGTATCTTTAATTAAGAACAGTATAATTTTAGTTTATTTAGTTATTGATAAAGGTGAAGTTTTCCAATGTAATTGGAAGTAAAGCTTCTTCTCTCTTTGAAAAGTACATTTTCTTGTCTCCTACCTTCATTCTAATAAACCTATTTAAATGGTGAAAATTTTTGAACAGGTTCCCTAGCTTGTTTGCTCCACCTTTTACCCTAGACATATTCTTCTTGACTGTAGACAAGATATTCTCTTAAAGTTCTGCATCAATAGCCTGCCAGGAGATTAGAAAATATATTAATTTCTATGCATTTTCTACTGCCTCACAAATAATTACGACAAATTTTGCAACCTGAGGAATATCCTTTCATTATCTCAGTCTGTAGGAATCTAAGGCTGCAGCCCAGGCTCAGGAAAACTGGAACTCCAGGGTCCTTGCACAGCTCTTATGATTTGTGGCAGAAGTCTGTACTTTGTAGTTGTTGAATGAAGGTCAGTTTTTCTCGTGGGCTGTAGTGTTGGGCCACCTTCAGGTCCTAGTGGGCACCCTGCTATTTCCCTTGTGATCCTCCTTCCTGCACATTCTTACCACATAGAAGTTGCTTCTCCAGACCAGCGTGGTATTTACCCTGACCTCAGAAGTCTCACTTTTCTTTTACAGGGATGAATGCTAGTCAAAATAGCCACACACAGTATCATCTCCCTTTCACCTGAGTTGACCAGGACATTCATTGCATCTGCAAATTTCCTTCATTTTTGCCATGTGAGGGGACTGAATCACAGAGATAACATAAGGATGGAGAAAACAGGGCCATTGTAAACTGCTTCCCAAGACAAAAACCAAAAATTTCAATTATTTTAAGAGGCTGGAAACTGATGGCATGCTGGGCCCTGCCCCCAGGGCATGCTGAGACAATAGAGACTGGGTGTGGTGGTGCACACCTATAATCCCAGCTCTTGGGAGGCTGTAAACAGGTGGATCACTCTGAGTCTGATCTAGTAGTGAGACCCTGAACACCCTGTAGACCCTTCCCTACAATACAGAAAAAGAAAATTAACAACATATTGACCAACTACTGTAATGTTAACATATAAAAATTTGATAGTGCTTAAAAATTAAATTTACATGACTTTAATCCTAATATATCAAATTCATTGGATTAAAAAATGCCTGGCATATTAGTATGGCCTGCTTCTGGGTATACCTGCTTGGGGCACAGAAGTGTGATTTTGTGCCTATGTCTAGTCCCTGGCCCCTTTCTCTCTGGTCCTATTCCTTTGATCTGCCCCTTGGCTACCATAAACTCAGCAGTTTTGGTCCACCACACCCTTTTACCATGATATTCCTGCCTTGGTGTCAACTGTTGGCTGAAATTCCTCAAGCTGCAAGCCAAATTAAACTTTTCTCCTTTATACATTTAGGGTTGAGTATTGTGTCCAGCAACCAGAAAGCTTGCTAACATACTCTAGAGAATAGGTATTGTCAGTATTATTTTATACATGAACTCAAAGATCAAAAAGTTCTCATTATTTTCTGAGTGTTTCAATGATTAAAAGGATAGAGGAATTAATGTGAGCCCAGTTTGTCTAATGCAAATGTCAATGGGAATTTCCCCTATTATACACTATAGAAAAATTATATGGATTAAGTAATGTTGATATAGTGTATCGGAAAATTTCACAGCACCCAAATGTCTAGTATACACTAGTACCTATTTCCCCAAAGCTTTAGGATTTGGTATTGAAATGATGTAAATCTATAGCCATGAAGAAAGTCTGATTCTAAATAGATGCATTTTTCTCATTGCACCATTGACATTATGTTGAAATGGTAAGAGATTACACCACTTCCAGAGATAAGGAGGAGGACTGATGGAAAAAGGATTGACATACCTGTATGCTTCATTGTAGTTTAATGTGAATTCTTTATTGCTTTCTGGGAGCAACAACAAAAAGCTTTAAGTATTTCTAGAATATTCCCAATTATTCCCATAATCGCTCTGATAATGCACAGTGATTTGGAGGATGTATCATTCTAAAGAAAGCTTATGAGAACATGTGAGTTCTAGCACCACTTTTACCTTCCTCTCCCCTTTCTAGTAATCTTATCTGCGCTTCAGTTAAACTTCTTAGTCATTGTTCAATTTTCTGAAGACACTTATTTGAGAGAATCACTCCTTGTAAATAACAGCCCTCCCAGAAGATTTTAATATTCTCCTAGTTAAGAAATATTGATTACTTTCTATACATCACTTCATGAAGGATTTGTGATGGGTAATCTTGATTGGCACCTTGATTGGCTTTAGAGATATCTTGGAGGTTAGTAAAGCGCACTCCTGAATGTGTCTAGGGGGATCATGGGAGTGTGGCCTTAAAGACCCTGCTGGTCCAGTCCTCTCAGGTTCTTTCCCTTTCCCTCTACTCTTACCTGCCAGGAGATGGATGGCTCGCCCCACTATGCCTTTTTCTCATGTGTGTATCTTGAGTCAGTCAGGTATGAATTAAAACTCTGAAGCTGTGAGCCAAAATAAATCTTTTCTCTTTTAAATTGTGGAAGTCAAATATTTTGTCTCCTTAATAGGAAAGTTAGCCACAAAAGGATTTTTGGACAGCATCCTCTTTGGAGCATGAAGAAAGTATAGACAAAGCTCGCCAAGCTTTGGGTGATAGTTTACCAATTCTAGACAGTCAACAAGGACTTTGGCCAACATTTTATAAGATGCTAAATGTCATAGTCTCAGCTTTTCAAAATAGGACTTTAAATTGCTTGGAATTCAAAAACAATTGTCAAAAATGTTAATATACTAAAACTTAAATAAATACTGCCCTTGTCTGTCAAAGTACAGTACTGAAAATATATAGCAGATTCTCTTTTTATTTTTTTCCTTTTGAACTATTTCCTTAATTCATTATTTTCTAAGTCAGCTTCTTTTTCTACTAAAAATTATTATGAAAATAGTTTTGTATTAGAAACTTTGGCAAAGGAGCTATGATGCATAAGCAGTCTGTTACGGTTTGTACCTAGATGTCTCCCCAAAGCACTAATGTGCTCAAAGATACAGCTTTTTGAAAGTGGCTGGTTCTAGGGTGGTAATGCTGGGATTGAAGATGTGCTATCATTAAATTTACTTAGTGAGTTCCAGGTGTTGATATGGGACAGTCCAGCCTGGGTACGTGTGGAACCATCCAAAAGGTTGTAAGCTGGGTGAGATCAAAGGGAAAGGGAGGTTTGCTTAGCTGCTGCTGCTGCTGCTGCTGCTTTGCTCCCTTCTGCCTGCCAGAGCTTGAACTGTTTCTCCTCTCTGTTACCCATTTACCACACCACCCTGACTTGGAGCCAGCTGACTGTAGACTGAGAACTCTAAATAACGTGAGCTGAAATAAACTTTTCCTCCTTGAACTTGTGGGTGTCTGACATTGTGTTACAGTGACCAGAAATGTAACTAAAATACAGTTATTTCCTAAAAAGCTAATGTATCAAGACTTGATGCGGTGGGAATCCTTAGGACACACCATTCATTGTCTGTACCAGGTGGGCACTTAGACACCACTGCAGGCCAGATAAAAAGTGTTGCCTCTGGCTGAGAAAATCAGTCCATAAATATCAGCTACTGTTAAACTTTATTAAAGGCAGGAGAGAAAATATAACACAATACTATGAACACAATATATAGCAATTTTTGGAGGAGAAGCAGAAACTAAATTTGGATGGATGTACTTTTAGTGACATTGCAACCCTAAATGATCATGTCATTATTCAGTAACTCTTGAACATGATCTTAAGAAATACTTGTCAAAAATAATGCCTGGCATTTCGCATACTTCCCTCACTTATCGCTCACAGCATTAGGAAAATTATATCATTTTCTGGGTCTTGGCAAGGATAAAAATGAACCTGGTTTCACAAATATAGAAGCTTCTTATCAACAAGGACAATGGATCATTTATGGTGCACTTTGGTGCCTTATGTAAGAAATGGCACATAATAGATACTCAATAAATATTGGATGAGTTATGTTCTCACACCTGAAGGGGCTGAGCTGTAATTCAGACCCAGGTCTCTATAATCCCAAGGGATATGCAAATCAGTTTTGCCATGGGAATAAATATGAAGTTCTATATTTATATATAAAAGTAGGCTGATACTTAATGTGACCTGATCATCTTCCATCTTAAGTACACCTGACTTTTTTGAGGTTAGCCAGAGGTGGAAGACATATTTTAAGAAAGTTGGAAATATTCTTTTCCTGTCTCCTGCTGTGTGTTTTAAATATATAACTATAATTCAAAAAATTAGTAAGCACAATGGGCAGAGAGCTTGACTCTTGTTCATGACTGTTTCCATAGGGTTTAGTATGATTTCTAATATACAATTGATTTTTAAGGCATTTGTTGAATGAATTAATTAACAAATTCAGATCTTCCCCATTCCTTGATAGTCTTGTTCAAACCACTTTTCCTCCTATACTGCTTCCAAGGTGCATGGTACATGTGTTTTCAGGTGATGGAAATGAAAATCTAGGAATCAGCCTCCACCGTATGTCACGTACCCCATGGATGCCTTATCGAAATGGTGACATCACAGCATTACCTTGCCCTCTTGAGCCCTCTTTCAATTTTCCTCTCTTCTCTAGCCCACCTTCCAGTGCTGTAGCTGAAATCTGTACATTCTTTTCATGCGCTATGGCTCTACCTTTTAAATGAAATCTGTGCTGCCAGTTTTGAGGTCCCTTAATCCATCTTCTACACTATGCTTTTACCTTCTGAAATACAATTCTAATTTTGCTGTTTATAAGTTTGACACCTTTCAGTAATTTTACCTTATTTAGACAAACACGACTAACATCTTGAATAAAGTAAATGACAACAACAACAACAAAACACCCCACACCTGGGGTTGTGATTATTAACATTTAAATAAATGATTTCTGTTTCTGCCAGCTTTTTCTAGAACATGTAATTTTTATTTTATTTATTGTGCATTTAACCTCTGCAGCCTGACAGAAGTCATTCTATGAATATTTAAATGTAAAGATGATTGCCATATTAAAACCAATTTAAGTACTTCTTGGCCTTCCAGGAAACTAATTTTGCTTCTTCCTATGTAAGCAAATGTATGCCTACCGCCACTTATTTGTCGTCCTACCCCATTCAGATTTCACTAGCCTTAGTCCACTGAAATTTTCTAAATTGAACCTTACCAATCAATGATTTCATTGCTCAATATTCATCTTCTTTGATCTCTTCACAGCACCTGAGAGCTCTCATCATTCCTTTTTTCCTTGAAGCATTCTTTTTTAGCTTTGTGATCTCTCTTTATGTCTCATTGTCTCTCTTTCTTTCTTTCCATCTCTCTCTGTCTCATCTCCTTCTCGGTCTCTGTCTCTGTCTCTGTCTCTGTCTCTGTCTCTGTCTCTGTCTCTCTCTCTAATTGAATGCAAGCTTTGCTGAACTGCATCCCTCACTCGTTTTTAAAAATCATTTTCAGATAGGGTCTCACTAAATCACTAATTGCTCAGGCTAGGCCTGAACTTGCAATTTTCTTGCCTCAGCCTCCCAGGGTACTGGGATTACAGGCCTTCAATTGTCTTTTCTTTTTTTTTTTTCCTCTCCAGTTATTTTTTTGTTTTCAATTGCAGGCTCTTTGTCTTCAATCTGACCATTTAGTGACAGAATTTCTCAGGAAATTGTCATAAACATTCTATTTACTTGCCAATTACACTTGAAAATAGCTTTATATATTTATTGGATGTTTACTATGCATTAAATACAGTTCTGAGGAATAGAATAAAAAAAAGTTCCTGACATCTAGAAATTGATCTGACACTTACAGTTAGGTCATGATATTGTAATAAAAACCTTAATATCAGTCAAGGTCACATTGAGCCCATGAAACAAAAGTAAGATCACTGTATAACTTTGTCTAAGCACAAAGATTACTGTGCAGAATACCCAGCACTCCTGTCCTGGCTAATATGTGTGGCTGGTATTTACTAGTAATGACTTTAGACTTGCAATAGTCTGCCTTTAAGGGTGAAATGTGCCCACATGTCCAGTCATATAATTAATTTCCATTTGCCAACAGCCTCCTTAGCTACAGTGAAACCCAACTTGCTTGCATCCTCTCCTAAGTATCATGACCAAAGAGCAAATTCAGTGACTGATCTGCTCTACTTCTTACTGAGGTCACCATGGATACCCACATAAACTTCTGTTTTGCTGTCATGAGTAAAAAACCAAATTATTCAATACAACTATTTTCCTCTTGGTCTTTGAGCACAGAGTAAGGGCAATACCAAGCATATTAAGCTTATTGTTTTATTTAATCCTTGCAACAAATTTATATATTCCTATTATTATTATTGTTATTATTGTTATCTATCCCACTTTACATGAAAGCAAATGGAGATTTATGGGTATAAAAATTTCACCCAAACTCAGGCTGTGTTAGAGGATTTGAACCAGGCAATTTGAATGTAGAACTAGACTTCCTAAGATAAGCCCTAAGCTTTCTCAGTAAATAATACTTAAATAGATGGAATGAAGTTCTGCTTCCAACTCACCATCCCATAACTTTAGACATATGAAGTCCCTTGCCCTTTTATGCTTTGCTATAGTTTGTTTAACACAGTATATGTAAAATATTATTTTAACATGTAATCACCATAAAAATGCTAATAGCTATTTTACTTTTTTTTCCTTCAAACTAAATATTTTGAGATCTGCTGTGTATTTTATTCTTATAGTATTATTTCCTGTGGACTAACCACTTTTCATGAGCTGAGAAGACATTTGTAGTTAGATATTATAGATTCTTAAACTAGAATATTTCTGGACTTAAGTGTACCAACACAACCCCAGGAATGTAATTATTAAGTACTGCAAACATGTACTAATAAAAGTATAAAAAGTTTAAAAATACATATTTTGTTTTAAAAAAATAAATTTAGTCATGGCTTTAAAATGACAAAAATTTTCACCTACCTAAGAAATACTAAATCAATGGTAACCATAAATATTTTGCTTCACAGTTATGTGGTGCCATGATAAGGTTTTTTCTTTTTAAATTTTGTTTAAAACATTTACCTTCTTGATAACAACTTTGCAGTGATGTGGTTAGCTTCCATTAATATAACCAGTAGACATTTGCAATGTGTTGATGTGGCTTAAAAGAGTATATCTTGCTGTCTAAAATTTCAATATCATAATCTTCTTGCAACTACAGATTTACCAGAAACAAGGTTTGGCTTATCAGAACCTTCACAATTTTTATGAATAGAATAATGTATTCCAAAATATGCCAGTGGAGATTTGCAGCTGAGAATATTAAAGACATTTTCACGATTTTGTTCTTCAGGGTGCAGCAGCTCAGCATGGCCTTATTTTAAAAACAGAAATAGACAAATTACATACAGGGGCTCTGAGATGAACTTTTTGATAATCAAAAGAAATCAGTATGCTAAGCTTTCAAACATTTAAAGGACCATTGAAGTCTCTTGAAAACTTATGATACTTTCATTTCAATTAAGAAGATGATGGAAATAATAAAGTTCCCTTAAAGAAAACTCATGCCATAATGATGAGGCTATAAAATGAAAATGTAGCTTCATTATGTTCATGAATATACTTTTGTGATAGACAAATTTTCAATTTATTGGAGATGATGGTTACATCTCAGATGAATATGAATTGAAGATTCTTTGATTCATTGAAGAGATGATGTTTTCTTGGGAGAAGCAAAAAGTTATCTCATTTCAGGTCAGTTTTTGTTATCTCAAAACTATCTTCTGAAAATACTAATAAGCTCTATCTCTACATTTCCCAGAATAATGTCAGAAATAAATGGAATGACCATGCGCCTTGTTCTGCATGTTAATGTCATGTGCATTCCATGTACATATTTAGAATAAGCATGTACCTAGCAGTTTTAATAATTCATTCTTGTTGAAGAGCTCACTCTTTCACTATTTTCTTCCTTCTAGCAATTTTCTCATTTTCATTATGTTAGTGCTTTGAGGAATGTAATAAAGATTCTTATGAAGACAAGGTTGGACTGGTTAAAGCCACATTAAAAAATCAGAGCTTTTAAACTTGGGTATATTGAACGTAATCTATTTATAGTCACCCCAAAATGCAACTTGGTGAATACCGGGGGAACAGTACAAAACAGATGCATATCTTGATGAATTTTCATAGACTTCTATCTGATACATTCTGGCTTAAGACCTCTGTTATCATTTTAGTCTTCCTGCCTTGCTTCTAAGCAAACTCCTGATAGACAGTGGCACAGGCTCCCATGACCCTGAGAGGAAATTCTGGACAGAGAAACTGAGAAAAGGAACTCCTGTTCTGAGAGAATGTGTGAGGCTTTCCATTGCCGCTCTACTCCAGTTGCTCACAGCTGTGCCAGAGGGCAAGCGACAAAGACTCTGAAAGAATCCTCACTTTCTGCCAGAGGACCTGGGAGACAGGCCTTCTAGGAATTTGAACATAGGATTGGCAGGAAACCTTGGCAGGAGACAGTGGAGAAGGACATCCCTGAGTCTCTATTTGAACTGACATAAGTGCTGAGGTCATCCTAAAGAATACATGTGTGGAACACAACCAAAGGAACACAACAAGGACTACTTCAAAATCAACACTTATAAGTAAATTTTTTAAAGTATGACTATTTCTATTTTTATTTAAAACTAAAAACATTGTGGTCTGCTATGCTACTGAATTTGGCTATTAAATCTACAAGTCTTTTAGTGGAGTTTTGAGGGTCTTCTATGTACAGCATCATGTCATCTGCAAATAATGATAATTTCACTTCTTCTTTTCCAATCATTATTCTGGTTTTCTTTTTTCTTTTTTTACCATCCTTATACCTTTATTTCTCTATTTGAATTAATTGAAACTATTTTTTTTTTTTTTTTTTTTTTTTTAATCAGTTTTTTTTTTTTTTTTGGTTGAACCAGGGATTGAACTCAGGTCCTTGCGCTTGCCAGGTAAGTGCTTATTCCACTGAACTACCTCCCTGGCCCCTCATTATTCTGTTTATTTCATTCTCTTGTGTAATTGCTCTGGCTAATGTTTCCAGAGCTATATTGAACAGGAGTGGTGTCAGTGGCCATCCTTGTCTTGCTCCTGATATTACTTTATTGTTTTTTTCTCCTGATTTTAAAGTGAAGGCTTTCAATTTTTGTCCATTAAGTATAATGTTGGCAGTTGGTTCATCCTAGATAGCTTTTATCAGGTTGAGGTGAAGACCATCTAGTCCAATTTTCTGCAAAGTCAGCACTCAAAAATCAATAGCATTTCTGTACACAAACAGTGAATGCACTGAGAGAGAAATTATGGAAACCATGTCTTTCACAGTAACACCCCCCAAAATGAAATACTTCGGAATCAATCTAACAAAGGAAGTAAAAGATTTATATGGTGAAAATTATAGTACTCTAAAAAAAGAAATTGAAGCGGAGATCAGAAAATGGAAAGATATTCCTTGCTCCTGGAAGAATCAACCTTTGAAAATGGCCATATTTCCAAAATTATTATACAGATTCAATACAATCCCAATTAGAAATAAAATGCAAAGAAAAATTGATGCATCTGTAGTAAATGCAAATGAAGTAGATTTCATGAGAGAACATGCCTAAAGATAAAGTACTCCTCTTGGTAATTAAATATTCTCACTTTCCATGAATAGAATAATATATTTAATTTTCAAGTTAAATGAAACAAAATTTACTCAGATTCTTTTCAGATTATTAGAGTTTTTGTTTGTTTCCAGCATTGGGTATTGAACCCAGGCTATTGCACAGTCTAGGCAAGGGTTTTGCCACTGAGGTACATCTTTAAATCTTTCTCAATTTTTGTAAAATTTTGAGACAAGCAGGGTTCAAACCTACAGTCCTCCTGCATCAACCTCCTGAGTAGCTGCTATTACAGATGTAGGCCACCACACAGCAGATTGACTGATAAAAAAATTTTCATTTTCCCACATATTAGCATAAAATTTATGCATGTTTCATATTATATCAGTGATCTCTATAGATATGAGAGCATGAATGATTGACATGAAAATCTAATATTCATTAATACTTACCTTCTTAAAGTAACGTAAGGAAATTGGAAGTTGTGAATACTTCAGCCATATTTTGGGCCAGCCAAATATCTCAGCGAATTAAAGTGCTTGCTTAGGCCGACTCAGGGACCTGGAGTTTGATCCATGGCCTGCCGTGCAGGCCCCACCCCCAGGGCACACTGAGATAGCAATTGGGGTTGGGCATGATGGCTCATGCCTGTAATCCCAGCACTTGGAAGGCTGTAAACAGGAGGATCACTATGAGTTCCATCCATGCAGTAAGACCCTGTACACCCTGTACACCCTGTCCTAAATACAAAAAAAAGTATTTTCTCATATTGACTTAAATATTAATGTCTTAAATATGTTTCCATGCATGTTGGATATGCATACACATATTTTATATTGTTTAAAACCATCATTTTTTTTCCCTGTATTTTAGTGGTCTACAGAGTGTTCAGGGTCTCACTAATAGATCGAACTTGTAGTGATTCTCCTGTTTACAGCATCCCAAGTGCTGGTATTAAAGGTGTGCACCACCATGTTCAATCTCAATTGCTGTCTCTGCATGCCCTGGGAGTGGAGCTGGCATGGCAGGCCTGGGGATTCAACCTCTGACCCCTGTGCCTGCTTGCAGGCACTTTAATCTGCTGAGCTCTTTGATCAGCCCTAAAGCCTGGAAGAACCAACCTTGTCGAAATTGCCAAGCTTCCAAAATTGTTTTACAGATTCAATACAACCCAAATTAGAAATAAAATGCAAAGAAAAATTGATGCATCTGTAGTAAATGCAAATGAAGTAGATTTCTTGAGAGAACATGCCTAAAGATAGAGTAGTGCTCCTAGTAATTAAATATTCTCACTTTCCATGAATATAATAATGTATTTAATTTTCAAGTTAAATGAAACAAAATTTACTCAGGTTCTTTTTAGATTATTAAAGTTTTGTTTGTTAGTTTCCAGCATTGGGTATTAAACCCAGGCTATTGTACAGTCTAGGTAACAATTTAAACTCAATATTAGTTTAAACTTGAACATATATTTACATTTTATATGCATTTTTCCCCTTGGATCTCTAAGCTTTCATGTGAAATATTTGGCTATTTTTCTGAAGAACAAGAAACAGTATTTTCTTTATTTCCCTTTATTTCATTAGTTTTCAAAAGCAACTTTACTAAAAAGCAACAAATTCCTTCTCATCCCATAATTTCTACTATGAACTTGTAGCTGTGGCTTTAGACCTTGGAAATCTTCAGAAATTTCTCAGATATTGTCTTTTCAAAAACTGTTCCTTTATTTTCTGTCGCCTATTCTTTAGAGATTTCAATAGGTTAGTCGTTTTATGGTATATGATCATATAAACTACATTCTGTATTTTATGTTTTTTCTGCTTTTAATTATGAATATTTCCTTCTGATTTGTGCTCCAGTTTCCTGACTGTTTCTTCAGCTGTGTTTATTTTTTAGTGTTAACTGTGGAGTTGTTATATTAGTTATTTTCTTTTTATGTTCTTCAGTTCCATCATTTATATTAACTTATGAATTTTGAGGTGACCAAATGTAGCTCTCAATCTTTGCTTTTTTATCCTGGAACATTGTAAATGTTATAGATTTTGCTATGCCAATTCTGTTTTAATTTGGGTATATTTCTGCTTTCTTTCTTTTTTTTCTGGATTTGCTCATTTAAATTGTCCCTGTATGTATCTCTTCATTTGCTTGATGTTTGGCACCTTGTATTTGCAAGGCTATTCTAGGATGACACCACTCCCTAGAGGGAGAAGCTGCTGTTTGCTTTAGTAGGGCACCGCAAATGTAGAATTACCATAATCCAAGTATAGTTATTGAGATGTTGCAAATCTGAGCTGCAGCCCTGACAATGTTTTTTCTCCTTACAGCTTATTTTATTTAATTCTGAATCACCAGAACCACCTCCCTCCTAGTGGGAATGGAATATCTTGATGTTTCTTCTAACCTGTAGAAACCAACAAAGTAGAGTTAAGCTTTTCAGCTATTTCTACACATTACTTGGAACTAGTAAATAGCACTAGAGTAATTCAAATAATTGGCAATGTGGTCTTGTAAGGTTGAACTTTTGAGCTTTTGTCTTCACTAGAACCTGGCCTGGTCATCCTTTGCCATCTTGACATTCATTAATGGTTTCACACAAATGTACTCTTTTCTACATTGCCATGTCTTTCTAGCTATCATTATAGGAAAGATTAGACTGAACATCTTGTCTCCCAGCTTTATGCTTTGATGAATTCTCTTTTTCTGCAAGATGAAAGCTTGTCAGTGGTCCAATGCTATGGAAATAATTTGGGTCACCTCTTCCCAAGTTTTGCAGTGATGGTCACACTACCCTGTAGAATGTGGTGTACATAAGGCTGATTGTCTTGACCACTGCATCTCTTCCACAACCCAGAAATAAGTGGAAAAGTTTCATTTAATATACTTTGGTGTATAACTTTCACAATTAAAATTAAGTGATGCAGTATAGGGCTTTTTTTCTAAGCAATTTGAATAGAAATTGTCACATTGTGTCTAATGTGTTGTTTTGTATTATGTAATAAGTATGATTGTCTCTTTTTCTGAACCATTTTATTGTGTCAAATTTTAGTGGTAAAAACTAGGTAGCACAAAGACCTAAACTCAAATTTATCTGACAAATGAGAAATAAGGAAAAAATACTTCTTACGTGTTTTTAAGCAGGCTTCTCTTGCTGCTAGCAGTTTATTCGTTGAGAAAATAAAATTCATATATTTAAAAGTAAACAGTTTTTATTCACAAAGAGAGTAAATGTGATTTTTATCTTTAAGATATTCAGTTTATTGAGCTTACTTTTGTAGCCTTTTATATTACATAGATAATAGTTATTTCATTTTAAAAATTTTTATTTGGTATTTTGATATCATAATGTAGGGAGACTTTAAAAAATTACTTGACTGCACTATAAATTTGTGAATGAAGTTAGAAAAGTATTCAAAGAAATTATGGAAATTTCAGAATGCTTTTAGAGGAGTTAAATTTATTTATTCAAGTATTTGAGTACTTAATATCTACTTTATTCTAATCATACAATGGTGGGCACAGTGGAAAGTCTGTTACTGAAGTTTATCTACTTCTTGGTTTGGAGATAAAATGATAGAAGCAGTCTAGGTAAGCTATCACATTGGTGGCTATACAGACAGAGAGAAGAATCTATCCAAAATATATCTGCTCACAATTTGTGATAGCCAAATCTTGGAAACAACCAAGATGCCCATCACCTGAGGAATGCTTAAAAAAGATGTGGTATTTTTACACAATGGAGTATTACTCAGCTCCAAAGAATGATAAACTTGAAGCCTTTATATTGAAGTGGATGCCACTTGAAGATATACTCATAAGTGAAATAAACCAGACACATATGTGTAAATATCATATAGTCTCCCTAGTATAAAAACTCTAAAGAAAAAATACAAGTAGAAAGGTATAATACAAGTAAAAGGAAAATGGGAACTCGAGAACTAACTAATTAAGAGAGGGAAAGGAGAAGAGCTAGGAAACATGACAGTGACAAGCCATACAGTTATATGTAGAACATGGGCATGGCAATGATCCTGAGACGCTCCAGAAGATTTTTTAATCTAGCAGTTAATTGGAAACATTATCACCCTGACTAACTATATATACTGATACCTGTGAACTAAGCAACTGCACTGAAAATGGTAATCTGTAATAGTAGTTCCATGCTTGGAGTACCTGTCATTCTGGTCTTCTAAATACAGACTGTTTGTCATGACATGCCAGTTGTTGCTGTGCTGTCTCTCGGTAGATGGTTGTTCAAAAAGAAGGGGGTGGTGAATGAAGGCAAGAGACAGGAAAAGGAATGTTGTGGGACTGTCCTGCTTCAAGGTTGTATATGGTTAGGTTTTTGGACTTATGTGTAAACATAAGAAGTATATAATTCTTTATGACTATTTTTAAAAATATATTCTAATTTTTATATGTTTTTTCATCGTATTCCGTAGGGACTTAAAGTTCAACACATCAATACTTGATGAAAAACACCTGTTCCATGTTATGCCTAAGATGTTTGATATTCAGACAGATAGTGAGGTTAAGCTTAACAGCCTAGGTTGTATGGTAATAACAATAAACTTCTCTTCTAGAGAGTTAACAACATAAGTTTGAAGACCAAAATTAGAGAAAAAGGAGGGCCACAAGGAAAGCCAACTTTTTGGCCCTAGTCTTCTAAGGTCAATTAAGACTCAGGACATATGAGAACTTGTACTGTAATGTCATGTAACTCTGTAGTGTCCCAAATTTTCTGATTAAGGAGATTATGGGGCCAAAGAGGAAAGTGATTGATGATGTAGAGTGTGCCTAAGGAGAGTCACATGGAGAGAAAGCATTCTCTCAGGCTTTCACAGAGAGCACATTGGCCAAGTAATGACCATAACTCATCCACATGGCTGACACTGACAAAGGTTCTACAATCTGAGGTACAGGATCTCAGAATAAATCCTGAGGGGATTTGACTGAGCTTATCAGACCCAAAAGCTACAACTCTTGTTGCATAGGTCCTGTTTTACATTTGTCTTAACCATCCAGCAGAAAAGTATAAAAACAAAGTAGAATAAGTAAAGCCATGCTGTTATGTTGACCTGTATGGGACTCAGGTCAACGATTTCTAACATTGCCAGTGAAGTGGAAGATCCAATACAATTATGGACTACTGGACTCTTTTAGAATATTTTGCTGAGTTAACACACCTATAATATTCAAATAATGGAACTTAACAAAAAAAGGGATACAGTTCAATGTCCATTTTGTATCTATGTATTCAAAATGGTTAGGATAGATATATAGTTACATTCTCTTAATGAATAGAGAGATTTGTTCCGCATCTTGTACAGCAATTAACCACTAGGAAGAATGTATGCAATGTGTTAATTATTGAAACTGTCCTACCAATTTGGTTTGAAACTGTCTCATTGCCATTTGTTTCTCAATAAAGTTATGGAAAAATATATCTGCTGATGAATATGATGTGGGCAGAAAGACCATTGCATGTTGAAGAGTCAAATAAAAAGACACCTACCAGATTGTTGGTTTAAGCAATTGGGTGTAAACCTTCCAGCTTATATCTACTGAGATGTAAATTCTGGAGGAAGGATTGAGTTTTCTGGAGGCCTTTCCAAAGAACTCTGTTTTGGGTCCTGTTAAATTTCTCACCATGTTAAGATGCCTATGAAGACCAAGTATGATGATGCAATGCCTCTAGCCCCAGCTATTTTAGAGGCTGAGGAAAGAAGATCATTTTATCGATAGAGTTTGAGATCAACCTGGACAGCATAGTGAGATCCCATTTTAAGAAGAATAAGGAGAATTAGAAAGAGAAGGGGTGTGGAAGATAAGGGGGGGAGAAAAGGAGAAGGAAGAGGATAGAGGAAAACAAAGAAAAGTGAGAGATGAGAAATTGAAAGAGAAAGAAGAAGAAAAGAAAGACTGTTAGCTGCCCATGAGATATCCATGTGACAGTGTCATGAACACAGTTGTGTAAGCGAGCATGGAATTTGGGAGCAAATTTGAGGTTAGCACTAACGATTAGTGGGTTGTTGCATGCAGCCATTTAAAGTTATTTTTGGCACTGCGTACACTGAGGAGAGCTGAGTAGGGAAATGGGAAATCAAAGAGAGAGCTCTTGAAACTCACAAGTATTTAGAGACTAAGTGAAGGAACAAATGTCAGCTACAGTCGCTCAGAGGAAATAACTAGTGAGCTCAGAATGAAAACAGCATAAGGAGATGACTTGGAATCCAACAGAAGTCATGCCCGACTGAATGTAAAATATCAAATGAGCTCATCTGAAGCATTTTGTACAGGGATATGTATGAAATGAAGGGAATAGGATGAAGATTCAAATATTTGTCAGTCCTGTAATGTTATTCTCACAAAGCAAAATATTGAGAGAGAAAATTCAGAACAATAGTGAGCAAAGAGCAAGATTTTCAGGCCCAGGGGTCTGATTATGCATTTTCCAATACTTTTTCATGATCATCTAAAGTGAACATAATAAAAAGACTTTTGACTCTCTAAAGAGTGGTTATGGCATTCAAATAAGCCAGCTTCTGTGAATATACTTTGAAGGGTGTGAATCATTGCACAAAAGGCAATGTCTTATTGCTTATTAATCTTGGAACTAATGAAGAGACAATAGTCTTCCAAAAGGAATATTTTATTTTACAATTATTGATTACAAAATACAAACATATCTATTAAATATCAGCAGTGGATTAAATAAATATTTCTCCACTGAAGACATACAAATGGCCTGTAAGTACATGAACAGATATTCAATATCAATAACAATTAAGGAAATACAGATTAAAACCATAATGAGTTACCACCTTAAATGCACTAGGAAAGCTAATTAGGGTACCAGAAAATAACAAATGTTTACAAGGAGATGGAGAAATTGGAACTCCCCTGCACTGTTGGTTGGAATTTTTTATTGTTATTTTTTAATAATTTGAGAAACACATAGCAATGAGACAGTTTCAAAACCAATGAGTAGCACAGTTTCAATAATAAATACATTGCACACTGTTGTCTCAGTGATTATTCATTGTACAAGATGCAGACATGACATCCTGTCCACAAACACTATTAGAACAAAACTTCTTTTCATTGAATTAAAAGAATGTAGCTGTACATCTATCCTATTTTGAATATACAGATACAAAATGGTCATTCATTTGTTTCCCTTTTTTTTTTTAGTTTTGTCAGAGAAGGGTATTCCATTGTCATTTAAATATTGTAGGTGCATGAATTCAGCAAAATATTCCAATATAGTCCAGTAGTGGGTCATCTGCAAGACTGACAATGTCAGAAGTTGTTGACCTGATCCCTTTAAAGCCCAGCGTACCAACATGGCTTCACCCCTTATACCTTGTTTTTATACCTTTCTGCTGGATGGTTAAGACCAAGATAAAGCAAGACCTATATAACAAGAAATGTAGTTTTTGTATCTGATATGGTCTGTTAACTCCCCTCAGGATTTATCCTAAAACCCCGTACTGCACTTTGTATAACCTTTGTGAGTGTCAGCCAAGTAGATGAGTCATGGCCATTGCTTGACTAATTTGCTCCCTGTGAAAGCCTGAGAGAATGTTTTCTCTCCATGTGACTCTCCTTAGGCACACTATACATCATTGATCACATTCCTCTAGGGCCCCATAATCTCCTTGATCAGAAAATTTGGGACACAACTGTGTTACATGATGTTACAGTATTGGTTCTCTTATGTCATGAGTCTTCACAGTGTTGGTCAGAATTAAAATGAAATTCCATGTGGAAGAAAATCCAATATTCCCTCAAAGTTAAAAATAAATTGATCATATGATCTGGTAATTCATTTTGTGGCATAAAATTAAATGAATTGAAATAAAGGTATCTAAGAAATACATGTATACTCATGTTCATAGAATTTTTCACAGTATCTTAAATATAGGAACAACCTAATATGTATTCAAAAATAAATTGGTAAGTGATGACTTCTTATAGAGAGACATTACATTGTTATTGAACCTTGAATATGAGGGAGATTTTGGCATATGCTATGACATGAATGAACTTTGAAGACGTATTTTAAGTGAAATAAACTGGTCACATAAGTAATACTTTATAATCAAATAAATTGTGTAAATAAACAAATATTGCATAATCCAACTTAAATGACTGTTTACAGTAGTTAAAATTATAGAAACAGAATGTATGGCATTGGTATCCAGGGGCCAAGGAGCAAAAAACAGGGATTTATTTTTTAATTGGTATAGAGTGTCTATTTTGCAAGATAAAGACTTCTGTGATGAATAGTGCTAATGTTTGCATGCAAACATGAATATATTTAATATGACTAAATTAAATGCTGACAATAGTTAAGAGTTATGTTTCATATGTACATTATAAGAATAATTGAAGAATATTAACTATGTGTTTAGGTGCCTCCCTGCTCCACAGGTCTATTTTGCTAGTACGATGCTGATTTTATGACAGTAGTTTTGTAGTATAATTTCAAGTCAAGAATTGTGATTTCACCTGGCTTGCCTTTGTTACCCAGATTTGCCTTTGCTATTTTAGGTCTGTCCTGGTTCCAAATGAATTTTAGGAATTCTTTCTCTAGATCTGTGAGGTATGCTAGTGGTATTTTGTTCGTGATGGCATTACATCTGTATAAAAGTTTTGGGAGTTTGGCTTTTTCACAGAGTTGTCTCTTTTTATCCATGAACAAGGGAAATATTTCCATTTTCTAATATCCTCCTTGATCTTCTTTTTCAGAGTACTGCAATTTTCCATGTATAGATTTTTTGCTTCCTTTGTTAGATTGATTCCTAAGTATTTTGTTATGTTGGATGCTATTGTGAAGGATATTTGACTTGGTTGCTTTTTTCCTGTTGCTGAGAGAAAAATACTTGACACAGCACATTAAGAAAAGAAAGGTCATTCAGCTCACAGCTTGTGCAGATTTCACTCCACACTTGGCTGGCTCCAAGGTACAGTGGTACATGGCAGAAGGCAACAGTTCATGTGATGGAAAACAGCAAAACCTGCAAGAACAAAAAGGGAGGAACAGCAGCATGCAAGCAAGCCTCTTTCCCTCTTTTATATTGTATACAGGCTACATGTCCTAGGATAGCTGTAGCACTCACACCTATCATTCTAGCATTCACATCTATAACCCCATTGACCATGAGTAAATCAAAACCTCTAGAAGCCTGCCCATGATTGCAAGAGGGATTGGGGGAACATCTAAACACAGACCATAACAATATTTAATAAATTTCTTCCTCAGTGAGTTTATTGTATGTGTACTGGAATGTTATGGATTTTTGAGTGCTGACATTGTTTCACTGGTGGCATTACTTTGACATCAAAATCAGAGAAAGACCTAAAAAAGAAGGAAAACTACAGATCAGTCTTACTAATGAACATAGGTGCAAAAATCTTCAATAATACACTAGCAATAAGAATGCAGCAAATAATCAAGAAGATTATACATACACCATGTTGAAGTGTGATTCTTACCAGGGATGCAGGGATGATTCAACATACAGAAATTAAGAAATGTAACATAGCATATCAGCAGAGACAGGACAGAAATCACATGATCTTCTCAATACACTGCTGAATTTCATTACTAAATCTACAAGTCTTTTGGTGAAGTTTTAGAGTTTCCTATGTATAGTATCATGCTATCTGTGAATAATGATAATTTTACTTTTTCCCTTCCTATCCTTATTCCTTTTATTACTCTCTTTTGTTTCATTGTTTTGGATAATTTTTCCAAAATAATATTGAATAAGAGTGGTAATAGTGGGCCTCCTTGTCTTGTTCCTGATTTTACAGTGAAAACTTCATTTTTTATCCTTTTAATTGGCCATTTGTTCATCATAGATGACTCTTTGCTGAGGCAAAGACCATCTATTCTGCTTTTCTGTATGTTTTTAATCAAGAATGAGTATTGGATGTTGTGAAATGCTTTTTCTGTATCTATTGACATCATTCTTATTGCTAGTATATTATTGAAGATTTTTGCACCTATGCTCATTAGTAAGATTGGCCTGTAGGTTTCTGTCTTTGTTAGGTCTTTCTCTGGTTTTGATGTCAGGGTAATGCCACCAAGAATAAGTTAGGGACAATTGATTCTTTTTCAATTTCATTAAAGAGATTATGGAGTATTGGCATTACATCTTTTCTAAATTTCTTTTACATTTCAGTCTTGAATCCATCAGAACCTGGTTTTTTCTTTGTTGATTAAGTTTTTAATGACAGTTTCAGTTTCACTGACTGATACTTGGTTATTCAGAATTTTTATATCTTATTGATTCAGCTTTGGTAATTCATATGTTTTTCAGAATCTGTCCACTTATTCTGCACTTTCTATCCTATGCTCATCAAGATTTTCAAAATAGGTATTGGTGATCTTGTGAGTTTCCACAGGATCTGTACTTATTCTACCCCTTTTACTGATTATTGCATGCATGTGAGTCTTTTCTTTCTGTTTTTGATAAGGTTGGTGTGGGGTCTATCCATTTCATTTATTCTTGCAAAGAATGAACTCTTTGTTCCATTAATTTTTTGCATTGTTCACTTAATGTCAATGACATTAATTTCTTCCCTGATCTTTAGGATTTCCTCCAATTTATGGACTTTGGACTTGTTCTTTTTTTCCTAAAGCTTGAGGTGCAGCATTATGTTGCTTAATTGTGTCTGCTCTGTTTCCCAATATGAGAATTCCCTGCTCTGAGCTTCACTCCCAGAACTGCTTTCTTTGCATCCCACACTTTGTGAAGAGTGTATATGAATTTGTATATGAATTTTTGTTTGATTGTAGATATTGCTTAATTTCACCTGTAACCCACTGGTTATTCAGGAGGTTGTTATTTAATTCCCATGTGGTAATGGAGTTTTTGTGATTTCTTTTGCTAATCACATTGCACTATGTTCTGATAGTATGTGTGAGGTAATTTCAATTACTTTGCACTTACTCAATTATGCTCTGTGTCCTGGCATATATTCTATTTTAGAGAATGCCCCACATGCAGCTGAGAAGAATGTGTATTCTGATGTTACATACAACATTTTGTAAATGTCTACTAAGTGCATTTTTAAAATAGATTTGGTTCAGTTCTGGGGTACTAAGGTACCCTATAACAACTTTGTTGTAGCTTGTTTGATTTTTCATGTATATTAATGTTTATCTTATATAGTTGTGTGTCACATATTTGGTGCATAAATGTTTATAATTGTTATCTCTTCTTGAATTTTCCCCCTACAAGTATGTAGAGGTCTTTTTATCTCTTTTTATGATACTTGGTTTGCAGTTCAGGTTGTATGCAAAAATTATAGCAACCCCTGCTTTTTTCAGGGTTCTTGTTTCACGGAGCATTGTTTTTATCCTTTCACTTTCAGTCTCTGAGTACCTTCTTGATTTAAATGTGTTTCTTGTATGCAGCATTTTCTTGGATCTTGTTTTTGATCCATTCTGCCAATATCATTTTTTTTCACTGGTGAATTGAGGCTATTTACATTGATGGCTATAACTGATATGGAATGGATTAGCCTTGTCATATTATTTTCCTGCTGTTGGCTCCCTGCTTTCCCACCTCTGTTTAATTACTTGCTCTGCTTGATGACATTTTCCTGTTTTTGTTCTTCGAATTATGCAAATCTTATGTCTAATAGAAAATCTTCTAATACTTTTCCAGTGTTGGTTTAACGGTTATGAATTTTATATTTGTTCTTTCTCATGGAAATATCTTATTTTACCATAAATTTTGAAAGATAGCTATACATGGTATATCAATATGTGTTCAAACTTGTTTTCTCTCCGTACTTGAAATACTTCTAGCTCTTAACTTGTTCATTTGTGTTGAAATGTTTACTGTGATTCTGATGGATTTTTCTTTATAGATTATTTGGTTTTTTTTTCTCTAACAGCTTTCAGTATTCTAGTTTTATTGAATTTTTGGGATCTTGGTAGATTTTTTTTTTTTTTTTTTGGCCATGGCTGTTTTGATTTTTATATGCTTCAATTATGTACGTGTAAGATTCTCTTCTAAAGTTTCAGAAAATTTCTGCTATTATTACTCTGAATTTTTTATGTTATTTGTGTTGCCTCTGGTTTATTCATTGACACCTATTACATTGTTTTTCATTGAATCATCTTGCAGCTATTAAATTATTATAATTTCCTTGTTTCTTGTTGTTTTTTCCCCATAATTTTATTGATAAACAAATAGAAATAAGACAGTTTCAAATCAAATTGGTAGGACAGTTTCAATAATTAACACATTTCATACATTCCTCTCAGTGGTTAATTGCTGTACAAGATGCTGACATGACATCTTATCTACAAATACCATTAGAACAAATCACTCTATTCATTAACAGAATATAACTATATATCTATCATAACCACTTTGAATACACAGATACAAAATGGACATTCATCTGTATTCCCTTTTTTTGTTAAGTTCCATTATTTGAATACTATAGGTGGGGGCCGGGGAAATGGCTCAGTAGAATAAGCGCTTCCCTGGCAAGCGCAAGGGCCTGAGTTCAATCCCTGGTTCCACCAAAAATAAATAAATAAATAAATAAATAAATAAATAAATAAAAATTGAATATTATAGGTGTGTAAACTCACCAAAATAATTTAAAGAGTTCAGTAGTCCATAATAGTACTGGGTCTTCCGCTTCACTGGTAATGTCAGAAATTGTTGACCTGAGTCCCCTACAGCTCAACATAACACCATGGTTTTGCTTCTTATATTTTGTTTTTATACTTTTCTGCTGGGTGGTTAAGACCAAGGTAAAGCAGGACGTATGCAACAAGAGTTGTAGCTTTTGGGTCTGATAAGGTCAGTGAAATCCCTCAGGATTTATCCTGAGATCCTGTACCTCAGATTGTAGAACTGTTGTCAGTGTCAGCTATGTGGATGAGTCACGGACATTGTTTGGCCAATGTGTTATCTATGAAAGCCTGAGAGAATGTTTTCTCTCCATGTGACTCTCCTTAGGCACACTCTACATCATCGATCACTTTCCTCTTTGGCCCCATAATCTCCTTCATCAGAAAATTTGGGACACTACCGAGGTACATGACGTTAGAGTACAATTTCACATATGTCCTGAGTCTTAAGTGACCTTGGAGGTCTAGGGCCAAAATGTTGGCTTTCCTTCCAACCCTCCTTTTCATCTAATTTTGGTCTGCAAACTTAGGTTGTTAACCATCCAGAAGACAAGCTTATTGTTATTACCATACAACTTAAGCTGTTAAACTTAACCTCACTATCTGTCTACATATCAAACATCTTAGGCATAATATGGAGCAGGTATTTTTCATCAAGTATTGATATGATGAACTTTAAGTCCCTACAAAATATGATAAAAACACATTTAAAAATTAGAATATATTTTAAAATTAGGCATAAAGAATTATATACTTCTTATGCTTACACAGAAGGCCAAAAGTCTCACCATATACAACCTTGAAGCAGGATAGTCCCACAATATTCATTTTCCTGTCCTTTGCTTTCATTCACCACCCCATTCTTTTTGAACAATCATCTACCAAGAGACTTCATAGCAGCAACTGGCATGTCATGACAAGCAGCCCATATTCAGAAGACCAGAATGACAGGCACTCCAAGCATGAAGCTACTATTACAGATTACCATCTGCAGTACACTTGCGTAGTTCACACATATCAGTATATATTGTTAGGGTGAGAATCTTTCCCAATAACTGCTAGATTAAAAAATCTTCTGGAGATTTTCAAGATCATTGCCTTGCCTATCTTCTACATATAACTGTGTCTTGACATTGTCATGTTTCCTAACTCTTCTCCTTTCCCTCTCTTGATTAATTAGTCCTCGAGATCCTGCTTCCCTTTTACTTGTATTATACCTTT
>NW_004524742.1:307608-308225 GCF_000260255.1 Octodon degus
ATTCAAATAATTTTCCCAGCTTTCAGGGAATTTTTAATTTCCTGCATATCTATTTAAATTCACTTCATGTATTCTATTTCTTTCCTATATTGATTATTCAGAGTTTCCATCCTCTTCCTATAATCAACTATTTTCTATCTGTCTCTATTCTACATTTGTTAAGCAATTTCTTCATAAATATTGACATTTCCTATGGTATTATTTTGGACAGTTATCCTGTATAGCTTCATGGATTTGTTTCTTTACTTTGCTTGCTATCACTTCAGAAAATTCCTGTGTGTGTGTTTTGTTTTCCTGTATGTCCTTGTCTCCTATACTTGTTTTGGACAAGCTCAAGGTCTAACACTGCACCTTGCTTCTGCAGTTTGACATTTTCTATTTGAAATTTTTTTTTATTTTGCTCTTTTTTTGATCCTTGTGTTTGTAGTAAGTAGCTATATTACTTGTATTAAGTCCTCTCTAGGAAAAGTCTGTTCCTCAGGACAGCTTCTGTGTGTAAGAGGTTCTTTGCTTGTGTGTGTTCTAAAATCCTGCCTTTCCTTTAGATTAATAGTGACATGGAAGTATCTGTTTGGATCAGTTCCCAGTTCTTTTGTTTTGAGTTATAGTAAGGTTAT
>NW_004524742.1:308625-309952 GCF_000260255.1 Octodon degus
TTCTCTGGTTTGAAGAGCAGAATTAGAACAAAGAAAACATTTTTCTAAAACAGAAAAAGGAAAAGAAAAAAAGATGAGAGTTAAAAATAAGACAAAAACTAAATAAATTAAATTACATAAGAAGAAAAAAAGAGAATGGGGCAATCCCAAGACCTGCTTTTTATTCCATGTGTCTTTTTGTTCCTAAGCAGAATGTTGGTTGAAATAACTTACCATCTATTGGCTCATGTTTCAGATTTTCCCTTCTCACTAGGCCCTCTTGTCCATTATGTGCCTCTTAGACTAGCAGAAATCAGCAGTATAATTATTCAAACTATCTGGCTTATATAAATAAATATATCTTTTTCACTTCTTTCATTTGTCTGTTTCCTTATCCAAGTTTTTCCTTCACATTAAACAAAGTCCTTACCTTTCACAGTATCTATTTTATCTTTCATATTTTATTTATTCTTTCAGGTTCTCACACTAGTGAGATGGTACAATGTTTTCACATGTGGATCTGATTTATTTCACTTACTAATATAGTCTCTAGTTGCATGAGTTTATCTACAAAACCTCGATTTTTTTCTTTCTTTTGTAGCTCAATAGTACTCAAATGTATAGAAAACACATCGTTTTTGTCCATTCCTCAGTTGGTGGGCATTTGGGTTGCTTCCAAGATTTAGCTATGTCAAATTGTGCTGTTACAAACATGGCTGAATATATGCTGGTGTGGTATGATTTTAATTCTTTTGTAAAAATATTTAGGATGGGAATAGCAGGATTGAATGAGACCTCCAATCCTAGCTTTTTGAGGAATCTCCATAATGATTTTGAAAGTGGTTGTACCAGTCTGCACTTCCACCAGCAGTGAAGAAGGGCTCTTTTTTCCCCATAGCCTCTCAAGTATTTCTCATTTGTTGACTTATTGATGATGGCCATTTTTCTGGCATAAGATGATATTTCAGCATTGTTTTAATTTGCATCTCTTGAATGACCAGTGATACTGAACATTTTTTTCATATATTTATTTGCCATTTGTATCTCATCATTGGTGAAGTACATATTCATCTCAAATGCCCATTTTTGGATTGTGTCTTTGAATTTTGGAGGTCTTATATTTTTAAATTCTGTGTATGCTCTAGGTAAGAGTTTTTGAAGTACACTCTGATATAATTTTTCCCAGTTTGTTTTCTTTTTACTCTGTTGGTGATTTCTTTTGACGTGTAGGAAGTTTTCAAAAACATGAGACCCATATTATTGATTCTTTGAGTATTTCCCAGGCAGTTTGATTTTTGTTCAAGAACTCTACCTACCCCTGTTCCCCAAGATTTCTACCTACTTTCTC
>NW_004524742.1:326527-326989 GCF_000260255.1 Octodon degus
GCTAGGACTGGGTCTGGGGGCTCCCGGAACTCAGCAGAAAATCCTATTCTGTGGGCGGGGTGGGAGAGGCCTGGATTTTGTTTCTTGATTGACTTTGCTAAGGTATTTTTTAATTGGTGAATTGAGTTCATTTACATTGATATGTATAGGTTTATGCTTGTCATGTTATTTTCCTGTGGTTGGTTCCCTACTTTTCTCCTGTACTTAATTTTTTTCTCTATTTAGTGGTTTCTTTCTGTTGTTGTTCTTGGAGTTGTGGTCATTTTGTTCCCTTTCTAGAATATCTTCTATTACTCTTTGTAAGTTTCATATAGTTGTGATGAATTTCTTTATTTGTTAATTTTCATGGATGTATTTCACTTCTCCATTAATTTTGAAGATAGTTTTTCAGGATATATCAGTCTGGGTTGGAATTTGTTTTCTTGTAGAACTTGAAGTACTTTGCTCTATGTTCTTCTTGAC
>NW_004524742.1:328508-333598 GCF_000260255.1 Octodon degus
TTGGTCAAATAATTAAACATTAATATTTGCTTCAATAAACTTCAAATTTGTCTTCTTTTAATTTTTTGGGTTTATTTTGAAGAGAGTATAATAATTAATAAATGTTAGAAACAGTACACATTCAGAAGAGTAAGATAAATAAGTATTCAACTGTGATTTTTGAATTGCACATTGCTGTCTTTGATGTATTTGCTTAAATTTCAGATATTAGCATATAGAGTTAGTCAAAGTGATAATTTTAAACATGAACTGCTATTTTTTAAAAAACGGATGTAGGGGCTGGTGAGATAGCTCAGTGGTCTAAAGTGCCTTCTTGGGCAATTTTATGCAAGCGCACAGGGACCGCGGTTCATTCCCTGGCACCACATGTTGCTCCAGCCCTGCCCCCAGGGTGGGCTGAGCTAGCCAGAAAAAATAATAACAACCAAATATTAAAAAAAACTGATATAAAATAGCTGTAGAATCATCTCAGTTATCCTGTATATATACATGCCTGATGTTTTTCCTCCTTCCTTTTTTTCTATCTTTTCTCCTTCACCTCATGTTTATTAGTTATTCCTTACACTAGTTTCTTTCCATTTTGCTGTATCTATTTGTACCTTTAAGATTGTATTTGTTTTTTCAGATTCTTACACTAAGGAGAAAACACAGTATTTATGCACATGGATTTGATTTATTTCACTGGTAAGTGTAGCCTCTAGTTGCATTCATTGACTTATAAAAGCCTCAAGTTTATCTTTCTTTATAATTGAATAACACTCCATTGTATAAAAATAGCACATCTTTTTTATCTATTCCTCAGGTGATGGACAGATGGGTTGTTTCCAAGATTTAGTTATGATAAATTGTGCTGCTTTAAACATGACTGCATTTATACCATTCTGTTATGATGTTGTCAGTTCTTTTGGAAAAACACCTAGAAGGGGAAGAGGTGGGTTGAAAGGGATTTCCAATCCTAGATTTTTGAGGAATCTTTACACTGATTTCCATAATTTGTACCAGTCTATGTTCCTAACAACAGTGGAGGAGGGTTCCTTATCCCTATATCCTCTACAGCATTTGTTATTAATGGATTTCTTTATGATAGCCATTCTTTCTGGGGTGAGATAGTAACTCTGTGATGTTTTAATTTGCATTTCTCAAATGTTCAGTGCTGTGGAGCATTTTAATGTATTTATTTGCCATTTGTATTTCTTCCTCTGGGAATTAATTCCAGATGCCTATTTTGGACTGGGTCTAAGAATTTGGAGGGCCTGATTATTTTTAGTTTTTTTATATATTCTCAGTACAAGTTGCTTGTCTCTGTGACAGTTGGTTAAGATATTTTTTCCAATTTGTAGGTTGTTTTATTGCTCTGTATTGGTGACTTTTTTTGGCATTTGGAGAGCCAGTTTTTCAGCATCATTTGTTAAAGAGACTATGCTTCTTCCAGTGAACATATTTGGTCCCTTTGTCAAAGGCAATGTGGCAGAGTGTGTTTGTACTTGTATCTGCATCTTCTAATCTGTTCCACTCATCCTAAGGTCAGTTATTTTGCCAATACCATGCTGATTTATCACAGTAGCTTTGTGGTATAATTTCAAGTCAGGAATTGTAGTGACTCCTACTTTGTTTTTGGTAACTGGGATTGGTTTTGTTATTCAAAGTCTTTACTGCTTCCAAATAAATTTTGGGCATGCTTTCCCACATCTGTGAGGTATGGTCATGGCTTTTGATAAGGATTGCATTAAATCTGTATAATAATTTTGGGAAGTATGGTCATTTCCACAATGTTAGTTCTCCCTATCCAGGAGAAAGGAATATCCATTTTCTGATATCTTCTCCAATCTCTTTTTTCATATTATTGTAATTTTCATTGTATAGATCTTTTAATTATTTACTAGATTAATTTTTTTTGGTGGAACCAAGGATTGAACTCAGACCCTTGCACTTGCCAGGGAAGCACTTATTTTCCTGACCCATCTCTCCAACCATAGATTAATTCCTAAGTATTTCTTTTTGGGGGTGCTATTCTGAAGGGCATCATTTCTCTAATTTCTTTCCAGTGAGTATGTTATCTGTTTAGAGGAATGCTAATGATTTTTGGTTGTTGACTTTGAATCCTACTATGCTACTGAATTTGTTTAATTCTAGGACATTCTTGGTGGAGTTTTTGCATCTTCCCTGAAGACAATCATGTCATCTGCAAATAATGATAGTTTAGGGGCCAGTGAGATAGGTCAGTGGTCTAAAGCACCTGATTAGGCAAGCTTAGGCAAAGCGCAAAGACCACAGTTCAATTCTTGGCACAAAATGCCACATCATCACTGCCCCAGGGTGGGCTGAGCAGGTCACAAAAGAAACAAATGCATACATACATACATACATACATACATACATACATACATACATAATAAAAAATGGTAATTTAACTTCTTCCTTTCCAGTTCCTACTTCTTTTTTTTTTTTTCAGAACCGGGGTTTGAACTCAGGCCCCTGAAGTTGCCGAGCAAGCATTTATTCTACTGAGCCATCTCCCCAGCCCCTCCTATTTCTTTTATTCTTGCTCTTATCTGATAGCCCTGGCTAATGTTTCCAGAACTATATTAAATAGTAATGGTGATAGTGGATATCCTTATGTTGTACCTGATTTTAGACTAAAAGCTTTCAGATTTTCTCTGTTTAGAATGATGATGGCTGTTGGTTTCTCATAGAGGCTTTTTATCAGATTGAGTTGTAGCCCATTTATTCTAATTTTCTTAGGGCTTTGATCATGAAAGATTGTTGGACTTCGTCAAAAATTTTTCTGTGTCTATTGAGATGATCATGTGATTTTTATTTTGGGCTTTATTGATCGGGTGTATTACATTTATAGATGTGTATATGATGAACCATCCTTGCATTCCTAGGATGATCCTACCTAGTTGTGGTGAATAATCTTCTGGATGATTTTCTGAATTCTATTTGCTAGTATTTTGTTCAGGATTTTTACATCTATGCTCATGAGGAACAGTGGCCTATAGTCCTTTTTCTAGTTGAATCTTTCCCCAGTTTTGTTATCAGTATAGTATTTGCCTCCAGAAATGATTTTGGGAGTACTACTTCCTTTTCAATTTCATTGAGGGATTTGACAAACATTGGGATTATCTCTAAATTTCTTGTCCAATTTAGCTGTGAACTCATCAGGGGATAGGCTTTTCATTGTTGGTAAGATTTTTTAATCACGTTCTCAAATTCATTCACAGATACTGGGTTATTCGAGTTTTTTTAATATCTTTTTTATTCAGTTTGGTAACTTGTACCTATCTAGGAACCTGTCAATTTCTTCTCTGCTTTCCATTCTGTGAGAGTGCAGATTTTCAAAGTAGCTAGTGATGATTTTCTGTATTTCCACAGAATTTATAGTAATTTCATCCTTTTCAATCCTTATTGTTTCAATTTAAGTTTTTTCCTTACTTTTTTTAAATGAGGTTGGCAACGGGTTTATCAATTCTTTGAATCATTGATTCTTTGTATTGTTTTCTTTATCTCAATTGCATTGATTTCTCCTCTAATTTTTATAGTTTCCTCCTGTCTTTGGGCTTTACTCTTGGTTTGCTCTTCTTTTCCTAGAAGCTTGAGGTGCAGCCTTAGGGGGTTTATTTGTTTTCATTCTGCTTTCCTAATGTGTGAGTCTAATGCTATGTATTTCCCTCTGAGAATTGATTTCATTGTATTCTATATATTATAAGTTGTGTTTGAATTTTAATTGGCTTGTGGATATTGTTTAATTATTTAAAATTTCATCTGTAATCAGTTGGTTGCTTAGCAGGGCTTTGTTTAATTTCCATGTGATTATGTGAATTTGTAGTTTCTTTTGTAATTAATTTCCAATGTCATTGCACTGTGATCAGACAATATGCATGGGATATTTTCTGTTTTCTTGCACTTACTTAAGCATGATCTATGGACAAGTATGTGATCTGTCCCCACCTTCCATGCCAGCCCCATCAGCGGGGTGTGCTGAGATAGTGATTGAGAATGGGCATGGTTGTACATGCCTGTAATCCCAGCACTTGTGAGGCTGAAAACAGGAGAATCGTTAGAAGTCTGATCTATGAAGTGAGACCCTGTGGACCCTGTAAACCCTGTCATAAGTATAGACAAAAAAATTATGTGATCTTTTTTAGAGAATGTCCCATATGCAACTGAAAAGAATGTGCATTCACATGTTTTGGGGTGGACCACCCCATAAACATCCAATAATTCCATTTGTTCAAATATTTGGTTAAATTCTGCTACCCCTATGCTATTTCTTTGTCTACTTAACCTATCTTTTTCAGATAAAGGGCTGTTAAGGTCCCCTGTTAAAACTGTGATATTAGTTATTGGATTTTTCATGTCTGTTAAAATTAGTCTTATATAGTTGGGTGCTCCCACATTTGGTGCATACAAATTTATGTCTGTTATCTTTCCCTCTTGAAGTTTTCCCATCACAGGTATGTATCAATCTTCTTTATCTCATCTGACCATTTTTCATTTAAAATTTGCATTAGATGCAAAAAGAATAGCTACTTGTGATTTTTTTCTGAGCTCTTGGAGCAGATAGCATTATTTTCTATCCTTTGACTTTTACCTATGAATTTCTTTGTGGGTCAATGTGATTCTTGTATGCAGTATATTGCTGGATTTTGATTCTTTTTTTTTATATCTTAAACCTGTAAATTAAGCATGTATTTTCCCCCTCTTTTAGATGCATTTTATTGATATTACTCTTAAAAAACACAATATTTTCCTGGTTTTATACATCAGTGAAAAGAAATGCAGATGTTTACACTGGTCTGGGACATTTTTATCAATAATATATTTTTTTCATGAGTTTTGTTGCATATCATTTGACTATACAGATCATTTTTGTTTCTTTTTTTTCAAAGTTTTATTGATAAACAGATAGCAATGAGACAGTTTCAAATCCAATCGGAAGTACACTTTCAACAAATAATACACTGCATATATTCTTCTTAGTGGTTAATTGCTGTACAAGTGGAATTGTGATCCTACTCACAAACACCATTAGAACAAATCATTCTATTCATTAAGAGAATGCAACTATATATCTATCCTAACCACTT
>NW_004524742.1:339058-361110 GCF_000260255.1 Octodon degus
TTATAGGCATGCACCACCACACCCAGTCTCAATTGCAGTTTCAGCATGCCCTGGGGATGGGGCTGAAAAAACACAGCAGGGATCGAACCCAATCCCTGTGCATCTGTGTAAGCAGGTTCTTTAATCCCCTGAGCTATCTGCATGGCCAGTGATGTTTTTCTTTTCTCTCATGGCTTTTATTATGTTGTTCTTGTGCTCGATTTTTGGGATTTTTACGAATATATGTCTTTATTTTGGTTCATATTATTTGGAGTTCTGTATGCCTTAGCTACTGAATATCATTGTTTCACCATATTTGGGAAGTTTTCTGCTATTGCTTCTGCCCACATTCTTTCTTGGTTGTTTGTGTTGACTCCTTTGTTATTGATGACTAGTAGTTTTAAGCTGCTCACCTTTGCATCATCCTGTAGCTGTTGAATTATTATTTCCTGCATCCTTTTTGGTTTTAGAAGATACTTCCTTTCCTGGATGACAGCTACAATGATGCTTTCAAGGTCTGAAAGTCTATCCTCACTTTCATTCAAATGGTTTTTCAACTTTTAATGAAGTTTTAATTGATGCATATCTCTTTGAATGTGCTTCGTGCATTCTTTTTCTTTCCTATATTGTTCATTCAAGGTTTCCATCAGTTTTTACACTCATATCAAGCTTTCTTTAGAAATTCTTAATAATTCTTTCATTATAGTTACCATTTCTTTTTTATTTTTTTAACCTGGGAGATTAATTCTGATCAGATTTCCTCTATGTCCTACTGTAATTGTTTTTTTTTTTTTTTTTACTTCAGTTCCTATTATTTCAGAGATTTCAGGTGTGTAACTTCCAATTTTTCTATGCTGATGTCTCCTGGATTTGTTCTGACAGGGTTTGTGGGCCTGGGCTTGGATTTTGTTCCTTCTTTTGTCATTTTCTATTTAAGTAAAACTCTTTATATTGATTTTTTGATACTTTTTTGTGAATGTTTGATAGTTGGTTGCTGTATCTCTGCAATCAGAACCTCTCTGTAAAGAGTCTGTTCTTTAGGTATCTATACTGTGTAAGAGATTTCTGTTCTGTCGAGTCCCAAGATTTTTCCTTGTCTATTGAGAGTGGGATATTGATTTCTATTTGGCACTGTCCTCCATCCTTCTGAATAGGGTTTTGGTGAGGTTATCACACAAGCACTTCCCAATATTATCACCCAAGGAAGAACATGTGGTTAAGGTATATATGGTATTCTAGTTACATTAGTACAATTAGCAATACTAATAACAAGGCAATTTAGAATTTGACAAATTTTGGTAACTAATGGTTTTGTATTTTAGACCACAAAAGCAAACACAATAACTATGTAGCAAAGCAGATCATAATTGGTGAATTTGTATGTAAACTTGTTCCTCTGTGTTCTGTCTGAGCATCTCCCTTCACATATGTGGAGTTTTCCAGGCAGACTAGTTACCTAAGTTACCTTCTGCCATCTCTGTGCCTTGAGAATCTTCCCTTTAGGTCTGAACTGAAGTCTGCGTCTCTGGGCCAAGAAATATGCCTCAGCTCACCGAGGCCAGACACAGGCCTCAGCTCCTCTGCACTGCTGAATTTGGCCCACCCAGCCACAGGCTTCTGCTTCACCTAATTTAATTTCATATTAAGGTGTGTGTGTGTGTGTGTGTGTGTGTGTGTGTGTGTTACCAGGGGTCAAACTCAGGACCTTGCCTTGCCAGGCAGGCGCTTATGCTCAGCTTTCTTACTACTTTCCATATTTCACTTTTTTCTTCATTTTTTGATCTTCTCTTACTTTAAATAAATGCTATGTTTTCAAGTTCATTTATTGTCTGCCCAATTCTTTGAATGGGACAGTAAGAGAATGGGACCATTGGACAGACACTACAGCGTACAGCAACGTTGCTGAATGCTGTCTCATAACACTGTTGTTCTCTTTCAGAAAGTTTTTTATATTCTTGATACACTCCCATTTGTTTACTTTTGCCCCATTGTGTATGTTTTTGGTAACCTAGACAAAAATTTTTTTTTCATAGCAGTGCTTTGAACTTTTCCCCTATATTCTCCTTCAGTAGTTGCAGTTTCAGGTGTCATATTTAACTGCTTGATCAACTTTAAGACATTTTTGAAAGTGGTTAAATATATGGATCTATTTTGATTATTCTGTATGTATCTAGATTTACTTAAAATCCAATAAATTCATAAATATCTGTTTTGTATAACATAATTTACAAAGGAGGTAGAAATACTTCTTTTATTTACATATACTGTTATATGAACTTTGCAATATTCTGCTTATGTATCTATCCTAATTTATTTCTTACACTTTATATTAAAAAGGAACAAGTAAAGACAAATTGTCTATACATATTTGAATATGATTTTGAATATGTATTAGAGCAAGTTTTGAATAAGCACTGGGTTATACCATAAGAATAAGAGATTGAATACTTGAGAATAAAAAAAGATATGACAAACTGCCCAGATATACAATATGGAATAATGCAATAAATATGTACCTAACAGAAAAATATTCAGAATTTGAGGTCTACGAAATATTCACAAAAGGAGGAGCATATCATTTGAATGGTTCAATTCATTTTAATAAACACTAAGATTGAAAAGACTTCTGATAAAGATTACAACATTCTTGGAAACTATAGCATATATATGACACCTGAAACATAAACAAATTCAAAATTTAATCAGCAGTTATATATTAGCTTTTCTTTTGTGTTGATATCTTGACATATCTCCTTTGAGACTTCTTTTCCCATGGTGTTTTTCTTAATTAAAAAACCTGATGCTTTGTATAATTTTGCAGATGAATACATGCTGAATATCTGTACAATATGTTTTGTCATGCTGTTTAAAATTAACACCGTTAAAAGCATTTCCCTGTGATTCTATGACCTTCATAATGAGCCTCTTAAATAATTAGACCATTTTTGAAAAAGCATCAGATAAATGGTATGTACAAGGGCAACTGGACATTTAGGTTTACTTTGCTACTATTAACATGAGCACTTTATCCATATATTTTTGAGTATTTAGAAATCTATTATTGTTATATCTTTGAAATTATAACACAGTGCTGAGTATTTGGTGTCCTTTTACTGATGTACTTCCAGAATAATGATTACTTTAATAAAAATATTAAAATGAGGAGGTTTGTATATATGTCACTTGACAAAAGCACTTATGTTATTGTTTAAATTTGAATCTATGGGATGACAAGTAAGAATTAACATTTAAATTGTTTATTCACTAGCTATAATTCTTTTTAATGAATTATCTGATTATGTTCTTTATCTTACTATGGACTCTTGAGGATTATCTCATGATTGTATTTGGGTTATTTACGTTACAAAAAGAAACTCACTTTATTTGCTCTATTTGCCCTCAACTATCATGACTTATTCTTTTCATGCTACCAAAAATGAAAAAAAACACAATATTTTATATTACAGAATATGCCTCTTTTTTCCTTTGCAATATTTTCCTTTTTAGGAAGCTTAAAATATCCTCTACTTTACGTGAATATTATAAATATTCTCCACTATTTTTGTTTTCTAATAGTTTGGTTTTTGATATGTTTCTATATATTACACATATATTGTGGTGGATTAAGAAAGGTCAACTTTTAACACCCAGCTGAACTGAATCACCATGGTTTTGGTGGCAGAAGGCACACTTGAGGCTTGTAATCAACAATATAAAAGCAGAACTAGAGGGGAAGATGTTGTGCTGTTGGTTCTTCTCGAGAAGCTTGTTATGTCAGTTTTCTGGATATGAACTCAGCTGTTCTCATAGTCAGAAGAGCCCAGATCCTCATTGTCTCTATGGGTGGCTGTGGTTCTTTTCGGGGGAGCTCTTTTTCTTACTTTGAGCTTCAATTCCTGGCTCCTGTGCAGACCCCTCAGCCTGCTGGAGCATATCTTTTATCCCACTGGTGTAGACATTCTAGTTTTACCACTGGCCTTTGGATCCCAGTGCAGATCTTTTATAGAGACTTAAATGTGACATTCTCATGGGCTCTTTGGCCTCCAGTTTGACGCATAAAGGAGATTGCCATAGGCTCTAGCTCTTCAACTGGACACATGCACAACATTGCTGTGGGATCCAGGCTTTCAGCTGGATTCTTTGGGTGTCTAGAGTGTGCATAGATCTGCTGTACTCTTCTACACTTGACTCTTTGGGTGAATACTATAAAATAATCATATGAATTACATAACCTATATTAAATTTTTCCCTTACACTGGTTATAACATATGATTAATTTTTTACTTTTAACATAAAGTATAGTCCAATTTAGGTCTTTTCTTAAAGTTTCTAATTACTTTCTAGTCAACATAATTTTTTTCCTATTCTACTCATCTTTATTTTATAAATTTCTAATATTATAGGGCTAAATATGGATTATTTTTCTTTATTCATCTACATGTGTCTGTATGCATATGTGTAATACTATGTGTATTATTCAGGCTGTGTTATTTTTAATTAATGTAGTTTAACTTTTTTCAGTTTCTAGTGGGATAGTCACACAGCATTTCTGATAATTACCTTTGATTTTCTTCATTGTCTTACATAAAACTTAGGTCACTTTTTAATTATTAAGTTCATAGATACAATTTAGATACACATAATGATCACATTCATCATGGGAAATTTATACTTGTACATGATATATTTTGATTCCTCAATTTTCAAGAAGATTATACATCACAACCAAGTGAAATTCGTCTTAGAAATGCAGGGGTGGTTCAACATACACAAATTAATAAGCACAATACACCACATTAACAGAGCCACAGATAAAAACATACGATCATCTCAATAGATGCAGAAAAAAGCCTTTCATAAAGTCAATCACTCACTCATGATAAAAACCCTAATTGGAATAAATGGTCTTTACCTCAAACTGGTAAAATTCATCTATGACAAACCAACAGCCAAAATCATACTAAATAGAAAAGACTGTAAGCCTTCTTTACTTTAAAATCAGGAGCAAGACAAAGATTTCACTATTACTACTCCAGTTCAATATAATCCTGGAAATATAAGCCAGAATATTTACACTTGAGAGAGATAAATATGAAGAATAACGTTTGAAAAGGAGCAAGTGAAATTATCATTATTTTAAGATGACATGATATTTTACATAGAAATCCCGAAAAATCCACCAAGAGACTTGTATATTTAATAAACAAATTTAGTAGCATAGCAGGATACAAAGTCAGCACTCAAAAATCAATAGTATTCCTTTACATAAACAATACACTAAGAGAGAAATTAAGGAAATGATGTTGTCTTGGTTAATCTTCTCTCATTGCGAGGGAAAGTACCAATGCTCAAAATGAATGAAAGAAAGTTTATTTAGCTCACAGTTACTAGAGGTTTCAGTCCTTACTCAACTTGCTTGAAGGCAGTGTGTCACATGGCAGAGAACAACATTTCATGGCAGTGGCCAAGAGCATAGAGCAAAGGTAATGGCAGCAGCTTAGGCAGCTAGCTACCCTCTCTTGCCTCCTTACATTGTAATGCAAATTACCTACCTCAGGGCAGGTGCAGGTGCACACCCACAATAATCAATCACAAACTCCAGAAGTCGCCCATGACTGCATGGGGTTTTGGGGAAACACCTATACACAGACCATAACGTTCTACTCCTGAACTCCCAAAGACTCATGCTCATCTCTTTATGCAAAAGGCATTTAGTCTACTTTTAACAGTTGCCAAAGTCCTAGCAGTTTCAGCATTGCTGAATAGTCCAAATCCCATCTCCTCCAAGATCTAATGCAAAATCTTAGCTGTGAGCCCCTGTACAAATGATAAGTCAAACACTTCCAACATTCAAAGGTACAAAATGAACATTACCATTACAAAAGGTATACACAGCAGGATACCAACCACTGGGATAAAAACAAGTCTAAAATCTAGCAGGACAAACATTAAGGCCTATAGTTCCATATGCAACAGCCAAAGCAACCTGGAAGGTTTTGTGAGCTCCAAACACTTTACATGGCTCCACCCCTGTGGCACTCTTGGTGGTAGCTTCCAGGGCTTTTCTCTGAGGTTATTGTTTATCCCTCTTTGCAGTTTTCCTTGGATGATCCACATTCTTTGCTCTTACAAACTTCTGGGGTTTCCACTTAATAGGAGTCTCACTCACAGCTTTACACACCGCCCTCGCAGGGGCATACTGATTGACCTCCCAGATCTTCCTTTAAAATTTAGGTGGAAGCCTTCTTAGTCTCATAATTCCTGCATTATGAGTGTATCTAAACAAATACCATGTGGATGATGCCAAGGTCTATTTCCAGCTGGAGCAGTAGTCAGGTTTTCTTCTCTCTTGGCTGTAAGGGTTGAGTGCCTGGATCACTGAGCACTCTGACCCTGATTCTGAGGAATAAATTCTCCATGCTAGAGCCCTTGTGGAACTTGGTGTCCTTAAATTGTGGAACATGGGGCTCTGAAGCTTTTCCCTCAAGGCAAAGTTCCTCACCTTTGCAATTCTGAGTCTGCAAAGAGTGGAGACCTGCTGACTCCAGTGATGTGCTCAGGCCATTATTTCCATTAGTTTATTCCTTCCTGGCAATGGAGATCCTCTCAGCTCTGTCTTTGTATTCCACCACTTTATTGTCATTTCCTTTCTGGATGAACTAACATTATAAATATTCCTACTAGGCTCTTTGCTCTCGATTCTGAACATAAATCTGGATAAAAGCCCCCAATAATATCCATGCTACTGCCTCAATATTTGGCTGTTTTGAGATTTCTTTTGAAAATTTAATTAGTACACCATGCTTCATCTCAGTCTCAGGCAAAATATAATATTTGGACACAAGCAAAATTCAAACTTTCTGCCAACCCATAACACAAATCATCCACAGTACAACTCATGCAGTCTTTCTTTGTAGCAGAAACCTCCCCAGCCTGGTCTTTACAGGCAGGATTGCTATCAACCTTCTGGTCTACTGAGCTCTGACCAGAATCTCCCATATAATACAGCCAAAGCTGTCCCAACACTTCTCTTGTAGTTGACATCTAACGTTTCTTATCTCTTTCCATAAGCCATTCCCAAAAGCTTGGAATACACATACTCTGGTAGTCACAGCAATGACCCACTACTGGCACCAAATTTGGTATTGGTTACTCTTCTCTCACTGCTGAGACAAGTACCTGACACACTAAATGAAGGAAAGAAAGGTCTATTCAGCTCACAGTTACTAGAGATACCAGTCCATACTCAGCTTTTTCCAAGACAGTGTAACATATAGCAAATATGTTAACTTCATGGCGGTGGCAAGGAGTGGAGAGCAAAGGGAGTGGCAGCAGCTCAGGCAGCTAGTTAGCCTCTCTCACCTCCTTATATTGTAATGCAAATTAATAGCATTCACACCCACAATAACAATCACAAACTCCAGAAATTGTCCCATGTCTGCCTGGGGTTTACAGGGGACACCTATTCACAAAACATAACACATGACTTTCACATTAACATAAAATAAGAAATACTTAGGAATCAATCTAAGAAAGGAAGTAAAAGATTTATACAGTGAAAATTATAGTACTCTAATACAGCGATCAAAGAAAATGGAAATATGCAGCTTGCTCATGAATAGGAAGAACCAACACTGTGAAAATGGCTATACTCCCCATAATTGTTATATAGATTTAATGCAATCCCAATCAAAATATCATCAACATACCTCACAGATCTAGAGAAAACATTCTAAAAGTTCATTTGGCACCAGAAAAAAACCTATAATAGGAAAGCCAATACTAGCCAACAAAGGCAAGGCAGGAGGCATTGCAATCCCTAAATTGAAATTATACTAGAAAGCTACTATGATAAAATCACCATGGTACTGGAAAAGAAAAAGATCTGAGGATCAAGGCAGCAGGTTAGAAGCTGCAGACACTACTGCAAACACACTTAGCCACCTTATCTTTGAGAAGGAGCCAAATATGTTCACTGTAAGCTTCTTTAATAAATGGTCCTTAAAAATTTCTTTCCACATGCCAAAGACTAAAATTCAACTCATGTCTACTATCATGCACTAATTCAAAGTAAAAATGAATCAAAGATATAAATATTAAATGAGAACCACTAAATCTACTGGTAGAGAAAATATACAGAATCTTGAAGACATAGTGATGGGCAGAGTTCAAGACTAAAAATCAAATAGCATGGGAATAAATGCAAAGAATGAACAATTGAGATTTCATGTTTTTGAAGTTTCTGCATGTCAAAAGAAATCACCAACAGAGTAAAAAGAAAACCTATGAGTTCAAAATAAAATTAGCTAACTGTTGCTTAAACAAAGGATTATACTTAAGACAGATGACAAATTTTAAATATCAGACCACCCCCAATGCAAATAACCAATCAAAATATTGGCATTTGAGGTGAGTGTGCACTTCTCAGATGAAACATTGTAAATGGCAAATTAATATATGAAAGTTTTTTCAACATAACTGTTCATTCAAGAGCTGATAATTCAAATAACACTGAGATTCCATCTCTCCCTAGAAAGCATTGCTATCCTCAAGATTTCAACCAATAACAAGTGTTGGAGCGGATGTTGGGAAAAAGGAACACTTTTGCATTTTCGGTGTGAGTGTCAACTGATGCAACAACAATGGAAATAAGGGTGAAAATACCTTTAAGCAGTAGGATTAGAGGTTACATTGAGCCCATCTATCCCCATCCTGGGTATTTTTCCAGAAAAACTGAAAGCATGATACCACAGTGGGAAATAAGCATCCATTTTTATACCAGCATGATTTGTCATAGCCAAATCTTGGAAACACCCCAAAAAAGCATTAAGTGAGGAATAGATAAAAAAGCATGTGGTATTTTTACCAATGGATTATTATTCAATTGTGAAAAAGATAAACTTGAGGCTTTTATAGGTAAATGAATGCAGCTAGAGTCCATACTGATAAGTGAAATAAATCAGATCTACACGTGTGAACATCATATTGTCTCACTTCTGTAAGAACCTGAAAGAGAAAATAAAATCTGAAAGGTACAATAGATCCTGGGAAAGGGAAAGAATCTGTTCAAAGAACTAAGATTAGGAAAAGGACAAAAGAAAGAAGGAAGGAAGGAAAGAAGGAAAAATTGTACTGATGATCTATTGAAAGGAACAGTTAATACTTTATTTTTTCTTCTTTTTATTTTATTTATTTAATTTTTTAGTCAGCTATGGTTCCCTGCTCCTGGCTAACCTTAGCTTGCCATTAGACAACTGAGTTATCTTGCCAGCCCATTTTTCTTCTTTTTAAATCCTTATAACATTTTTTTATGTGTATGTGTGTGGCATAGGGGTTGAACTCAAGACACTGAGCTTGCCAAGCAGCTGTTTATTCTACTAAGCTATATCCCTGGACCTCCTTACAACTTCATTTAAAATCAATTCTTCATGCATATATCTGGTAATCAAGACAAATAATTTGAAGGCAAGATTATGCAATATAACAACCATTGTTTAGATTTTTTTTATTTTTTGTAATTTGGTACAGGGTCTCAAGACACAGCTTGAACTCATACTGGTCCTCTTGTCTCAGCCTCTCCAGTGCTGAGATTATAGGCATGCACCACCATGTCTGGTTTTGGTGGCATGCCTGGAGTTCCAGGACCAGCAATGCATGTGGTAGTGGAGATCAAATCCTGGTCTTCATGCTTGGCAGGCAGACACTTACACTGCTGAACTATCTTCCAATCTTACAACCACTGTGGTATGCTGATTATTTTGCTTAGTGAAATTCTGTATAATTTCTATATTTTTTACTCCTTTTATTCTCTTTAAAAAGAAAAAAAAGCCCAAGCCCAGGCCTGGCGAGTGGGTGGGATAGCTTCTGCCCTCCCCTGTGCCTGCTGGACCCCTCTGGACCCAGGTCCGGAGTGTGAGAACTTCCGCCATGCTCTCGGGATCCCTCCAACCCTCCTGACCCAGCCCAGACCTGGCGTATGAGTGAGAAATTCTGCCACATTCCCTGGACTCCTCCACCTTTCTGGACCCAGCCCAGGCCCAGATTGTGAGTGAGAACTTCCAAAACACTCTCTGGATCCCTCCAGACCCAGCCCAAGCCCAGCCACGGTAGTTTGTGGGACAGATTCAGTGCTACCTTGCACCCACTGGACCCCTCCAAACCAAGCCAAACCGAAGGCATGAGAACTTCTCTCACACTCTCAGAACACCTCCAGATCCAGTGTAAGCCCACTTCTACAGCATAAAGAAGCTGAGTAGAGCAGCCAGACCCAAGGCAGACAGGTACAACTCAGTGAACTCAAACTTTGTATATCTGCACCCAAATTTCAGTAGGTGCTAAGATTATAACTGCACCAAAGCTCTACAACAAAAGCCAAATGACAGTGCTATACAAAATGAAAAGACAAGGAGCAAAATGCAATCTCAGGCACCAAACCCAACCAGAACAAATGCAGAAGACACTAGTACAGAAGAAATTGGGTATCACACAGCTGAAATGTCTGAATTAATAGCATGTGAAGTAAAGAAACAACAACAGAAAGGTATAGAGAAACTCAGATCAGAAATAACCTCAGAAATAAAAAAAGAAATCTCTGAATTAATAGCATCTGAAGTAAAGAATCAAATGCAGAAACACATAGAGAAAATCAGATCAGAAATAATCCCTGAAATAAAAGAATTAATAACTACTTCTCAAAAAAACACTGATAAAAAATAGAGGACATTAGAAAAATGATGGAATCCTTGCATGAACAAAACAGGAAAGAAATAGATCACTTGAAGCAGAGTCAAAGAGATATACAGGAACTTAAAATCTCAATCACAAGCTTGCAAAACCATTTGAGTGAAAGCTAAGATAGAGTTTCAGATCTTGAAGACGCCATTGCAGCTAGTGAAAAGGTAAGAAAAGATCTCGTAAAAACAAATAGGATGCTGGAAAAAATAATTCATCAGCTGCAAGATGATGCAAAGATGAATAAGGTGAGACTGATAGGCATCAATGAGAAAGAAGGAGTTAATATAAATAAAATGAAAAGAATATGGGCAGAAGTAATAGCAGAAAACTTCCCAAATATGAGGAAACAATCTAACATTCAAGTAACCAAAGCATATAAAATTACCAATAACATCAACCCAATTAAAAGGGCACCGAAATTAAATAATAGTCAAGATTGCAGAAATTCAGCACAAGAACAACATATTGAAAGCTGCTAGAGAAAAGAAAAAGATCATATTTATTGGAAACCCATCAAAATAATGGGATACTTCTCCTCACAAACTATAAAGGCAAGAAGAGCATGGAGCTGAGTACTTTAAGTCCTCTATGAAAACAAATTGCAGTCCAGACTACTATACCCTGCAAAACTCTCTTTTAGTTTGATGGAAAAGTGAAATACTTCAATGAAAAAGAACAGCTAAAGAATTTCATAATGACACAGTAAATCCTACAAAGACTACTAAAAGATGATCTAAAGAGGGACCAAAATGATTAGAACTCCAAGAACAAGGACAAAAGGAACCCACTAAATAGAGCAAACAGTTAAACACAGGAGAAAAAGGAGTAAACAACAACATCTAAATAACATGTCAATTGTAAATCAATTCAACTCAATTACAACCATCAATGTAAATGGACTCAATTCACCAATTCAAAGAAATAGACTGGCATAGTGCATTAGGAAACAAAATCCAACAATATGCTGCATACAAGAAACACACTAAACTCACAAAGAAATTCATGAGCTGAAAGTTAAAGGATGGAAAACAACACTACATGCTCCAGCACCTCAGAAAAAAGCAGGGGTAGCAATCCTATTCTCAGACAGTCTCAAGTTCAAACCAACAATGATCAAGTGAAATAAAGAAGGCTACTACATACTGGTTAGGGGAAAAATTCAGGAGGAAGAGGTAACACTCATAAATATGTATGCACCAAACACAGGAGCACCCAACTAAATAAGGCAAATCTTAATGGACATGAAAAATCATAAATCCAATACCAAAATCTCAAAAGGAGAAATTAACACCCCCCTTAATCACTAAAACATAAATCAAGCAGAAACAAAATTAGACAAGAAGTAGAAGAACTGAAGCAGAGCATGGAACAATTGGACTTAGTGGACATATACAGAGTGTTCCACCCAACCACATCTCACTACACATTTTTTTTTCACCTGCACATGGATCATTTTCTAAAATAGAACATATAACTAGTACATAGGTTATGCTTAAGTATATGCGAGAAAACAGAAATTATCCCATGCATATTATCTGACCACAATGCAACCAATAGGTCACAGACAAAATTGAACAAGAAACTGAAAAAAATCTACAATTCAATGAAAATTCAAGCACAAATTATTGGAACTTATGGGAGGAGATGAAAGCAGTTCTCAGAGGGAAATTTACGGCTGTGAACTCACACATTAGGAAAACAGAATGGTAACAAATAAACACCCTAATGTTGCACCACCAACATCTAAAAAAGGAAGAGATAACCAAATCCAAGGCCCAAAGATGGGAAGAAATCATAAAGATTGGAGCAGAAATTAATTCAATCAAGACAAAGAAAACAATTCAAAGAATTAAAGAATAAAAAAAATGGTTCCTTGAAAGATTAAATAAAATTGGTAAGCTTCTAGCTAACCTCATCAAAAAGAGGAATGAAAAAATTCAAATATAAGCAATAAGGAATGAAAAGAGTGCAATTACCACAGAACCAGTGGAAATTCAGAAGATTAAAAACAGCTACTTTGAGAATCTTCACTCTCACAGAATAGAAGACACAGACGAAATGGGCAGATAGCTAGAAAGGTACAAATGAGCAAAACTCAATGAAGAAGATATAACAACTCTCAATAACCCAATAACCGCCAATGAAATATGAAATATAATAAAAAAAAACCCTACCAACAAAGAAAACTCCAAGTCTTGATGGATTCACAGCTGAATTCTACAAGAAATTTACAGAAGATGTAATCCCTACATTCCTCAAACTCGTGAATGAAATTGAAAAGGAAGAAATCCTCCCAAAATCATTCCTGGAGGCAAGTATTATACTGATACCAAAACCAGGAAAAAAGCACAACTAAAAAACACAACTACAGGCCTATCTCCCTCATGAATATATATGCAAAAATCCTCAATAAAATCCTAATAAATACAATACAGCAAATCATCAAGATTATATACCATGACCAGGTAGGATTCATCCCAGGCATGCAAGGATGGCTCAATATACGCAAATCTATAAATGTAATACACTATATCAATAGAACGAAAACTAAAAACCACATGATCATCTCAATAGATGCAGAAAAAGCTTTTGACAAAGTCCAAAACTCATTCATGTTCAAAGTCCTACAGAAAACTAGAATAGGTGGCCTTTACTTCAATTGGATAAAAGCCATCTATGACAACACAATGCCTAACATAATTCTAAATGGGGAAAAACTGACATCTTTACTCTCAGATCTGATACAAGACAAGGATGTCCTCTATCACCCCTCCTATTTAATATAGTTCTAGAAACATTATCTAGGGCCAATAAAAGGAGTAAGAATAGGTAAAGAAGAAGTTAAATTACCATTTTTTGCAGATGACATGAGAATTTACTTGGAGGACCAAAAACTCCACCAAGAAGCTACTAGCATTGATACACATGTTCAACAGCATAGCAGGATAGAAAGTCAATACCCAAAAGTTTATAGCATTCCTCTTTACAGACAACAAACACACTGAGAGGGAAATTAGAGAAGTAATACCTTTTACAATAACACTGTGGAAAATGAAATGCCATGGAATTAATCTAACTAAAGAAGTCAAAGATCTTCTCAAGGAAAATTACAACACTCTTAAGAAAGAGATTGTAGAGGATTTCAGTAAATGGAAAAGATTTGTCCTGCTCCTGTATAGGAAAGACCAACATTGTGAAGACAACCATACTCCCAAAATTGCTGTACCTATTTAATACAATCCCTATCAACCTACCACCAACGTACCTCCCAGACCTAGAAAAATTGTTCTTAATATTTATTTGAACTCAGAAAAGATCTAGAATAGCAAAGGCAATCCTGGTCAACAAAGACAAGGCAGGAGGCATTGCAATTCCTGACTAGAAATTATACAACAAAGCTGATGTAACAAAATCAGCATGGTTCTGTCAACAAAATGGACCTGAGTATCAATAGAATAGATTAGAAGATACAGAACACTCTAGGAATACACTCAACCACCTGATCTTCGACAAAGGGGCCAAACATGCTAGAATAAGACAGCCAGTTTAGCAAATGGTGCTGGAAAATCTTGCTCTCTACATGCTTAAAACCAAAACTTGACCGAGGTCTATCCCCATGCACTAAACTAAAGTCAAAATGGATTAAAAATTTAAACACTAAAATAGAAACACTAAATCTCCTGGATGAGAAAGTAGAGGGAACTCTAGAGGACATAGGGGTAGGCAAAGAGTTCACGAACTAAAAACAAACGGCACAGGTAACACTTGAAAGCATTAACAACTGGGGCCTCCTCTTATTGAGAAGTTGTTGCATGCCAAAAGAAATTAGCTACAAAATGAAAAGACAAGCCACAATTTTGTAAAAAATCTTCACTAATAAATACTTAGAGAAAGGTCTTCTCTCTAGAATTTAAAAGAACTAAAAAACAGTAGGGCCCCAAAATTTAAAGACCCAATCCAGAATTGGGCAACCGAGATGTACCCATACTTCTCAGAGGATGAAATTAAAGAAGTGAATAAATATATGAAAAATGCTCCATATCTCTAGTGATCTGTGAAATGCAAATTAAAACAGCACTGAGATACCACCTCACCCAAGAAAGAATGACTATCATAAAGAAATCACCCAACAACAATGTTGGAGATGCTGTGGGGAAAAAGGTACCCTTCTCCACCACTGGTGGGAATATATACTGGTGCAACCATTATGGAAATCAGTGTGGAGACTCCTTAAAAATTAGTCCTGGAAATCTCATTCAAACCAGCTATCCTCTCACTGGGAATTTTCCCAGAGGAACTGAAAACATCATACCATAGTGGTATATATTCACCTATGTTTATAGCAGCACAATTTGTGATAGTCAAATCTTGGAAACAACCAAGATGTCTGTCACCTGAGGAATGCAGGAAAAAGATGTGGTATTTTTATACAGTGGAGTATTACTCAGCTATAAAAAATGATAAACTCAAAACCTTTATATTGAAGTCGGTGCCACTTGAAGATATACTCACAAGTGAAATAAAACAGACCTACATGTGTAAATATTATATATTCTCCCTATTTTAAGAACTCAAAAGAAGAAATGAAAAGAGAAATTTATAACACAATTGAAAGGAAAGGGAGAACTTAAGGATTATGCAATGAAGAAAGGGGAATGAGAAAAGCTAGGAAACATGACAAGGGCAATGGAATACATTTATATGCATAAGATGGTTTAGGCAATCATTCTGAGAATCTACATCAGGTTTTTGAAACCAGCAATTAGTTAATAGGATTCTCACCCTAAGTATATATGCTAATACCTGTGAACTAAGCAACTGCTTGAAGATAGCAATGTGTAATAGTAAGGTCATGCTTGGAATGCCTGTCATTCTGGTCTTCTACATACATACTGCTTGTCATGTCATACCAAGTACTGCCATGCTTTCTCTCAAGTACGTGTTTGTTTTAAAAACATGGTAATAAATGAAAACAAGAGAAATGACGAAAATGTCATAGGACTGTCCTGCTTTAATGCTGTATATGGTTAGATTTCTACATTTCTTTGTAAAAATATGTAACTTTTTACTCTCATTTTTTAAAATAATTTTATTTTTTTCTTCATGTTGTGTTGGGACTTAAGGTTTACTTAATACTTGATGGAAAATACCTGTTCCATGTTATGTCCTAGGTGTTTGATATTCAGACAGATGTTGAGGTTAAGCTCACCTGCCTATGCTGTAAGGTAATAATAACAAGCTTCTCTTCTGGAGCATTAACAAGCTAAGTTTACAGGCCAAAAATTAGAGAAAAAGAAGGACTACAAGGACAGTCAACATTGTGGCCCTAGCCTTTCAAGTTCAGTGAGGATTCAGGACATAGGAGAACCTGTACTGTAACATCATGTAACTCTGTTGTGTTCCAAATTTTCTGATCAAGGAGACTATGTGGTCACAGAGGAAAGTGATCAGTGATGTAGAGTGTGCCCAATGAGATTCCATGGTGAGAAAAACATACTCTCAGGCTTTCACAGAGAGCAAATTGGTCAAGCAATGGCCATGACTCTTCCACATGGCTGACACTCACAAAGGATCTACAAACTGCAGTACAGGGTGTCAGGGTAAATCCTGAGGGGATTTGATTGACCTTGTCACATACAAAAGTTACACTCCTTCTTATATAGGTCTTGCTTTATCTTGGTCTTAACCATCCAGTAGAAAAGTATAAAACTGAAGTATAAAAAGTAAAACCATATTAATACGCTGAGCTGTAAAAGGCTCAATTGAACAACTTCTGACATTGCCAGTCCTATGGAGAACCCACTACTATTATGAACTACTGGAGTATATCAGAATATTTTGCTAAGTTCACTTATCTACAATATTTAAATGATAATGGAAAACCCTTCACTGACAAAGCTAAACAAAAAAGCAGATATAAATGAAGGACCATTTTGTATCTGTATATTCAAAATAGTTAGGATAGATGTACAGCTACTTTCTCTTAATTCAATGAATAGAAAGATTTGCTCTAATAATGTTTGTGGAAAGGATACCATGTCTTCATCATGTACTATGAATAACCACTAAAAGGACAATTGTATGGAATGTACTAATTATTGAAACTCTCCTACTAATCAGTTTTGAAACTGTCTCATTGCTATTTGTTCTTCAATAAAATTATTTTAAAAACTCTCATAACAATTGCGTTAGTGCCTATTTTTTATGTCCATTAATATTTGCTTTACACAGTTTCGTTTATCCATGTTCAATCTCATTTCTTGACACCTTCTCCATTCAGTTTCTGTTGAGTGGTAAATGTTTATGTTTATTACTGACATGCACTGGCTTGTCCTTTTCATATTATTTTCCACTACGGATTCCTTGATTTTTTTTTTTACCTCTGCTTAGTTGCTTGCTCTGCCTGGTGGCTTATTTGTACTAGTGTCTTGATTATGTCACCTCTGTTATCTGTCTATAGAATATCTTTTAGAACATATTGTGGAGCTGGTTTAGTGATTATGAATTTCTTCTGTTCTTTATTGTGGAAGTATTTTATTTCCCCATTAATTTCAAAAGATCATTTTTCAAAGTATCTCAGTCTGTTTTGGGAGTTGTTTGCTTCCAGTTTGCAGTACTGCACTCCAAGATCTCCTTATCTTAAGCTTTTTGTGTTGAGAAGTCTGCTATGATTCAGGTGTACTCTTCTTCATAATTGATTTGCTTCTTTTTTCTCACCACTTTGGTATTCTGTTCTTGTGTTTAATTTCTAGAATCTTGATTATCATCTGCCTTTGTGTATATTTATTTTGGTCATGAATAACTGAAGTTCTATATGCTTCATTTATATGTATAGATACTTATTTTCCATACTAGGAGAAGTAATGTCAGCTATCCGTGCTTACTTCTGTGAACAGATTTTTTATGTCATTTGCCTTGACTCTTGGTTTTTCATTGACTCCTCTCCATCTTATGCTGTTCTCTTTTGCATAATCTTTCAACGTTTTGGTTGTGTTTTCACTGTTTGTGGCTATAATTAAGAGATTTTTTTTCATGTTCACTAACCATAATCTTGTCTTCTTAGCCCGATATTTTGTCTTTGCTTTCAGTTGATTTTGCAAACTTTCAATAGAATTTTTAATTTCTGTATATATCTGTCTGAATGTTTTTCAAGGATTCCATTCCTTTCCTATGTTAGGTTTTCATGGCTTTTATCATTTACTTAAGCTCCTGTAGTGTTTTTCTTTCTCTACTCTGGATTTGCTGATCAAGGCCTTCATTATGGACATCAGCTCTTTTACCTGAAAGCTTATTTCTTTGATTTCCCCTATAGCATATATCTCTTTGTTGTTAGTGCTAATGCTATCATTCCAGATAATTCTTATGTGCGGGTTTTCACTTCCTCCATCTCTTTGTCCACTCTGTTTGTCCTATTTGGAGGTTGTTTGCCATTTTCCATCTTTTAACTTTTTTTCTGTGTTGATACAAATGAGTTTCTTATCATAGATAGCTTTGTAACCAGTATGGAGGTTTCTCTAGGAAATATATGTTCCTTAGAGATGTTTTCTAGGTGTAGGTGGTTCTTTGTCTTTCTATCTGTACTAGGATGCTACTTTCTCAATTTATTAAGGATGAGATGTTGCTATCTATTGGACTCCATGCACACAATCTTTGGTACTGGACTACACTGATGGTCATGAACTGAGTCCATCATAGTGTTGTCTCGCAAAGGAGAACAACTGATTACAACAGGTATGACATCTGCTAAAGTAGTACAATTAGCAATAGTAGCAAGCACTGTCTAGAATCTGAAAACATATAGTTACTATTAACTTGGTGCATTTAATCATAGTGGCAAGATTTATAGTTATTTAACAACATCCAACATAATTCAAGAACTTGCATGCACAAAGTTTCACCATTGTAGAGTGATTTTTACCCTGTGCTGGGAATTTTAAGAGACATAAGAGGCAAAACAGAGAGATAAATAAAGGAAAATATCAGACAAACAAGGCTGAATGACACTGATTATGCCAACTTTGTGAAATTGGAGAACAGAGTAGGAGAAAAAGAATGAAAAAGAAAGCAGAAGATTACCAAAGCAAATGGAACCCTCAGAGATAGAAAAGGCTTCTCCCAGTCCTTGCACAGCCTCCTGTGTCCCACTTCCATTATCGCAATTTCCTACTCATACCTGTGGCCCAAGACTACTAAAATTCTCTCAAGACACTGTTCATAGAGTGAGTTGTGCAGTTTTGCTATCTTTTTTGCCACTGCTCCCGTGGTATCACTGCTGCTAACAACACCTCAATCCCTAAACCTGTTGACTCAATGCTTCTGCCACTGTCACCATGAAGAAATACCAAGGATGCTCAGTCCCATTTCAATCTTCTCTCCCATGGGGGAATGTCATAACTGTTTAAACCTTGTGTGTCTGCATGTACTTTACAAGTCATTAGTTCCAGGGCAGGAAGGGTCATGTGTCACCTCTACTGTGTACCCTACACTTGTTGATAGGGGTTCTGGCTAGCAGCTAGTGTACATGGAAAAAAATACAAGAGTGTCAGTTATTCAGGAGGGAGTAGCTCCAGTGAATTTTTCTGCCAGGCTTTCACATCTTCTTTGTGAAAAAAGGCAAAGGAGGCAAGAGTTCTTGTATCTTGCATCTGTCCTATTTGGCTAGAGCTAGCCACACTTTTGCAGTCCATCAGTTTCTTGGACACTTCCCAGGTTGGCAATTCTTCCTTGGCGCACAGGTGGCAGTACACCGGCATCCATGGAGGATAGCTTGCCACTTTGTAAAGTCTTACACCTATGTTTTGTTTCATTTACAAATGTCTTACATCAATTGATTTTGGCATCAAGATCTATGTCCCTCCCTTTCCTCCAACTACCTGTGTTTCTAGTTGATTTATCAGAGCAGCTTCAATGTGGCTCCTCCTCTATTCAGCCATGTTAAATCAGATCTAGCTAAATTTTTAACTTTGAAAGCCCTATTACTATCTTTTGGATAATACATATAACTATAAGAAGAATTTGATCATCACAACCTTAATGTTTACCTTTTACATTAGAGTATACTTCTCCATACATCATCAAATCTTTTCCTGTATCTAAAGAATATTTAGAATGTATTTATTTATTTATTTATTTATTTATTTATTTATTTATTTTTGTTGGAACCGGATATTGAACTCAGGCCTTCATGTTTGCAAGTCAAGCACTTATTCTACCGAGCTGTCTTCCCGGCCCCTTAGAACATTTTTAATTGTCTGTATATAAATCATTTTTTCAGAATTATTGCAGAGTTTTCAGAATATTGTGGAGTCACACAGACACTGTTTAGGGCATTCTTTATCACTTACTAGGTAGTATACTTTTCTGCTACTTTACTAGTACAATGAATTTGTTTGTTTTATTTTGGGTTTTTTTCAGTTAATTCATACGTAATTTCTAATTATATATGATTATGTAAATACTTATTTTTATTTTTCTTATCAGGATTCATCATCTCATTATTTCATGTGTTGCCTAGTGCTAGTAATGTAATCATAAAAAAGTAATGACTAAAGATATTTTCAGTTTTGATTCCAGTTTTGATAAGAATACCTGTAGGATTTTAGTATAAGTTGGAGTTTCCTACCTAGGTTGTGTGTTTTATGCTTCTTAGTAGATATATTGAGAGAATATGTAATCATTACTTAAGTTCTTTTCACTACTGGTTTGTCCAAATCAATACCTTATCATGTAGACTAAATTTAAGATTTGAAACAGAGTCCTGATTTCTTCTCTGAAGCTCAATTTCTGGACTACTTACAGAGGAGACTCTTCATATAGTTGGGCATTTGTGGGTGTGAGTTAAGAAATCTTTTTTTTGAGGGAAGATTTCAGGTTGAAACATAAGCAAGCCTGATAGTTTAAAAGAAAACCAGAAGTTAAGGCAAGAGGAAACCAGGAAAAATGAGAGCCTGAAGGACAAACATGGACCTGCTTCTCCTCTTTACAACTTTGGTGATGTGGTGAACCACAGAGGAGTTGGTTCCATCAGTAGATGGTGCAAAATCACCTGACCAGGGTGCCCCAAAGCAAAGGAGCGCACGGACAAATGCAGGTGTATGTGCCCGAGGACATGTGGTATCCTCTGTCACCCTTTAAAGACAAGAACTGCTCTACTTTGCTCTTCTAAATATCTTATAAATTTCTGTAGCTCAGCCCTACCGGGATCCAAACTGTGAAGGGAACTCTAGTAAATAGATTTGCAGCTTGGCTAAGTTGGAGCAGTAAAAATCACAGAGTTCATTTATTACACAGTGGTAATAATAATATCTATCTGGCATAATGTCATGACTGTTAGTGATAAATTATGCGACATATATGGATGTATGCTTGATGATACTGTTACTATTGTGGATTGTACCAGTAAGTTTTGTAACTCTTGAGTATTAGTCCTTGCTTCTATCATTTACTTTTGTCAAATAAATACATTTTATGTAACTTGCCTTTGATAAGCTCGAATTTTACTTTACACATAAGTTGCATTATTTATTATGCAAGTTTATAGCACTGGGCCAGTCCTGTAATTATTTCTCTTCCTTTGCCATAATGTTGTTTTCATCTCGATAGGAAAAAAGTAAATATGTTAAAAAATATTGTGTGGATACTAATTCAAATACAGATAAAGATACATTATAAACTGATAATTCACTTTATCATTTTATTCATTTTTTCTTAGAAGCATAGTAATATGATAGGCGTAATTTTTTTCTTATTTCACAGGTAATGTGGAATGGAGTTGTCATAGTTTATAGATTTTATAATGCAATTTTACACAGTAATTTTAGGTATCAATAGCAATTGCATTAAAGCATTCACTAAAGGGCCAGGAAGATAGCTCAGTGGCATAAGTACCTGCCTGGCAAGTTCAAGGTGCTGAGTTTGATCCCCAGTACCCATGCCCCACAAATAAAATAAATTTAAAAAAACATTCACTAAAGGCCATAGTAATAACATCAATCAGGCTATTAGCCTAATATATCTTCTCTATTAACAGTTAACTTTTATTTATTTATTTATTTAGTTTTCAGAACCGGGGATTGAACTCAAGCCCGTGGCTTATTCCACTTAGCCATCTCCCTGGCCCTAACTTTTAAAAATAATGATTTCCCAGATTAATAAAATCTCTTAAAAACATATCAATTAATTGAAGTCAATGGCAAATTTGTTTCAATTTTCTTGGTTGCATCTGGAAAACACTTTAGCCTGCACAAATTAAAGAGGAATTTAAAATTTGATCAAGGGTCACATTTACTAATAAATAAGACAGATAAGTAAAGTTCAATTCTTTAAATTTTGTAGGATCA
>NW_004524742.1:361530-389853 GCF_000260255.1 Octodon degus
TTGTTTATACCTAACTGTACATTGTATAATTATCCATCTTTTAGTTCTAAGAATTCTCCCAAATGACAAGTAGTAGCTTCATAGTTTATTTCTATTATTCTATTATTCTAATGCTGACGCTCTTTTATTGACAACAGGAAATGTCAAAAATTCTTCCACAAATTTACAGCAATATTTGTTTCATGCCTACTGAGAGAGAGAGAGAGAGAGAGAGAGAGAGAGAGAGAGAGAGAGAGAGAGGAATAATTGCATTAAACATCTATTGGGGTCTTTCTTCTGGACAGTTTTATAGAAGAACAACATAACTCCTGACTTGAAAGGGCATTTTGTAAAGGGTAAATGAAGTGGTCACACAAGGTTTACTTTAACAACTGAAAAAATGTGTCATATGTATTAATGTCAACAACTGGAATTTTACCTCATTAGACAATTTTTGGATCTAAGGCTCTGATTATTATTCTAAGCAGAAAAATACGCTAATTATTCACTCTGAATATAGAAGGAAAAAAGGTGTAAAATCTCCCGTTAGCCGTGTGACCATGTACTAATTGCATGTCATGTGTCAAAATAATGCAGCTCACTGTGCCGAAAGCAATTAGACACACAGAACTCCATTAATGAAGCACTGTCTGTCATTAAAAGTGTTTCCCGTGCTATAGTTGAAGATTAAAATATTAACTTCTCAAATATTTATGATAGTTACTGACAGCATTTCAAAATGTTGCTTTTAACAAAAGCTTTCTATTAAGAATTAGTTTTTAATTTGGATTTTATATTCAGAGACCATATTAACATATGGGAAGAAGATGGGATTATTTTAGGTTTCTAAAGAGAGTTTATTATAAAAGGTAGATTAATTTTTAGAAAATTTTATTAAGTCTTTCCCTTGAATTTTAGTCTCAGAATGGGGTTTTCTAATTGTTTTACCAAAATATTTTTTTCCTCTTTGAAGTATCCACTTAGCAACAGTGCACAAACGTAGGTTTTGCTAGTATTATTTCCCTATTCTATTCAAATTAATCATTTCCAAGCTCACTATAGTAAGTTAGCATTACTGGTCATATACATTATGACTTTTGTATTCTTTTGTGATATGAAAAGTAACCAGGAGACAGGATGTCAGGAACCTGAGGTAATCGATTTTAAATAATTACCAGTAACAATAACACTGCTTTCTCTGTGCTAAAGCCATTGCCTGAATGACTGCTGTGTATGATGTGAAATGCTTAAAATAGTGTATGGTGTTTTTGTGTTTCTATTTTAAGCTCCATTTTTATTTCCTTACACTTTTTCCATATCTAGTCCTGATCAAATTATCATAATGATAACTGAGTTAGCTATGTTTTATGCTTTACCTTTTAAAGTTAAATATTTTATCAAAACAACTACTTTAATATTTGTTCTGATTCTTTCAGTGAATTTTAGTTTTTTTATCATTTTTTTATGCATGAAAAATTCTGTTTTCTATTGTTCTGTGTTTCTTGGGTTTAATTAATCTGAGATGAGTCATCTTCTAAACCTTGCTTTCATCCCACTCAAAGGATTTCATCCTACTTACTTATTTCATGTTATTTTTTAAAAACCTGTTTTTAAATCTAGCAATATTACATTAAGGTGGCATAGTCACTGATTTTTTTTAAAAGTTAATTTTGCCATGGCTGAGGTATCTTTTGGGTATAGCAAAAGTGTTCTTTGTTTTATTTTTAGCCATAACTTAGGAAATTTAGGTCCTGAATTTAGGTCACAGTGTCCTGTATTAATACTCCAAGATTTGTAGTCTAGTGCAATAAATACTGTAATTTAACTCCAAATTAAAATATAAATCTTCACCAAGGTAGCTGTCTGATAAGACTTTTTGATTTTCACACTGAAAGCTTTAGGTCTACTTGAAGAGTTTGTACCATGTGGAACTTGTTTTCTCCTCATTTCTTGTATTTATGTAATGGGAAGACATGCTTAACCATCTAGAGGCATACAACAGTACTGCAAACTGCAATGACACATTTTGTCATTCCTTTCGTAATTTTTTTGATTGATAGGGCAACTACAGTTATTAAACAATCAAGTGCTTATTCATTAACACCTTGAGCATGGTGACCTCTGGATTCTCTGCTGTGGGATAATATATAGTGAGTGTTAACAAGTGTTTATCCAGTCAGAGGCTGAAATAGAGCTTCTGAAAGAAAACACAAAGGTTCCGTATTTATGACCAAGATAAGTTGGTCCATATCTTCCTGCACTCAAATTTGAAAACTTTAAAACCACTAACATATGAGTAATGGATATTTAAGTGACAAAAATTCAATTGACCTTCACATTCTGTAAATCATTAAATACAGCATAATTCATATTTATTTTTAAAGTGTATGTTCACTGCACAGAATATTAGCTGTTGTGATGGCATGCTCACGTATGCATATAATTCACTCCAATCATAAGGTCCTCTCTGTCATTCGGCCTTACTCTCCCCTGCTCCCCTAACCCCTTTCTCTTGTCTAATTGCCTCCATTGTACTTTTACATCATCATACGTCCCCTTAGATTCCAGATATGGAAGAAAATAGGTGAAACTTGCTTTCAGAATCTGGCTTACTTTAACACGATCATCTCCAGCTTCCATCTATTTTCCTACAACTGACATAATTTTGTTCTTCTCTATGGCTAATAATATTCCATTGTGTTTGTGCATGTACCACATAAATTCCTTTAATAATCTTAAGTGATAATGGTTCCAACATGTTTCAAGAGTCAAACCTGTTGGCCATGTGCTTGCTTCAGCAGCGCATACATCAGACCTGTTGGCCATCTCTGTAGCACTCTTTCTCACAGACAGGGTAAAATAAGATGAAAATGTTGGAGAGATTTGATTTCCTGAGAGTATTTCATTATTCTCCATGTATATTTACAGAAAGGTCCCACTATAACCATTTTGTAATTTGTGGTTTCGTTTCCTTTCTTTCTTATAATCTTCCTTTGTGTTCCAATGATTTGCTCTAGTAGTGTGCATCAATTTCTTGTTCATCATCCTCCCTTTGTACAGATTTTTGGTCATTTTGAAATATTTATGGTTTAAAGTTAAAAACATTGCTTCATTTTAATTTCTCCTTTAGGTATAAAACTGTCTTAATTTTGTAAGTTCTATTTTATAAAAGTCAGGTTAGTGCAAAATGAATATACTGCATATTCTATACAAACACAGGGATATTCTTGTGTCTTGTTTGATACTTGTACTTGGTATTATTTAATTCCTAATGCATACAAGTACTTTCTGGCATTAGTAGTGTTTGATAAGTATTTACTAAGTAAGTGGGTGAATGTATCCTGTTATTACATATCTTTATTAATTTTACTTGATTATATGAGTCTATGTTTTGTACATAAAAGGATTTATGTGCTATATAAATATTATTGATGAAACATAAAAAGTAATCAACATTCAAAAGTTCAACATTCATTCTAAGATTTGGGGCATTACCATCAATTTACATCTATTTATATATTCTTCTGCTCAGAGACACCAGTACTTTATTTTTTATTATGTATTTGGTACAGGGTCTACAGGGTGTTCAGGGTCTCATTACGTAGACTGGACTCATAGTGATTCTCTTGTTTTTCAGGCTCCCAAGTGCTGGGATTACAGGGTTGCGCCACCATGCCCACTCTCAATTACCATCTCAGCGTGTCTCAGGGACGGGGCTGGCACGGCACACCGAGGATCAATATCCCAGCCGCTGTGCTCTGCCTAAGCAGGCCCTTTTAATTGACACCAGTACTTTAAAGTTTTTGTTATGCCACTGATACTGCAAAAACTATGGGATACTGTTATAAATATTGGACATTTAATAATGTATTACCTAGGGCTGGGAAGATAGCTGGCAAGCACAGGATCCGGGTGTGATCTCTGTTACTGCGTGCTGTGCCCACTGTACTGGCCACAGAAACAGAGTGGTGGTGCACACCTGTAATCCCAGTGGTGGGAAGGCTGAGACAGGAAGATCACTACAAGTCTAAGCTACATAGTAAGACTCTGTACCAAACAATGAGTGAAAGATTAAAAACCTTTTTAAAAATATATTATCTAGGTCTGTAGTTTTTGGGAATTCTATTACCATGATCTTATTTTTTATGTTATCTTCTTGCACTTGTTTTTTTTTTTTTACTTGATGTTATATTTTTAAGACTTTTCCCTAATGTATGTAACTGCTTAATCATTTAATTGTGCATAGCTCTCCATTCTGTGGATATGCTATCTTTATAAAAATTATCTTTTTCTAGTTTTTATTCTTATAATTAATGCTATAATCAATGTCAATATATGTCATTTGCTTTATATGCATAAGGCTATCATATACTATTTAGAGACTGGGTTTCTGGTTGTACGATATATAATGTATCTTTTTAGAGAGAAAATGTTAAATTATATTCCAAAATAATTTTAAAATTAAACTTTGGAGTTTACCTTTCATAGCAGTGTGCGTATCATATCCTTTCCAACAACACTAATCATCAGATTTGTAAATTTGTGTCAGCTTTTATAATTTCATTAGATTCATTTTCTATTTTTGTTATTTATTATTTTGGAATGGAAGAAATTTTGAAGATTAATCTCAGTTTTGTAACCCAGAGCTTTCTCAAAAAGTATAGTTTGTCAAGCTCTAAGTGTTCTACAACAAAAGAGTCCTTGGCACTCCAAGTTGCCCTGCTTTCCGACCCTGAGTGCCTTTTACTTATTTGCTATTTGAAAAAAAATTTCCAAAGGTTGCTAGATATAAGTCCACTATACTAAAGTGAATTACAGTTTTATGTACAAGGAATAACCAAATACAAGAATGTACTCTTTAAGAAAATTTTTATGAGGCAGGAGAACCTCACATTCAAGCATAGCCCTAGTAATTTTATGATTTAACAAGGTCCTGTCTCAAAAAATATAATGTGGGGCTGGCAATGCAGATCAGCAAGGAGCCCTGGGCTCAGCACAGTATACTCCAAAATAAAATAAAAATATTACTAACTAAAAATGCAAGCTATCTTAAAATACATCTAGAAATGAAGATTTGGTAAATCTGTTAGGAAGAAAATGATACCATGCATTTTATTAATAGATATAAAATGGAAAGATATACTATGCTTTTCATTAGAAGACTCAGCATTCACCAAACTGTCAGTTCTCTTAAAATTGCACTAAATCAAAGCAACTCTATGTCAAATCCTGATAAATTTATTTAAGTATAAGTAACAATGATACTGTACTTATTTTATGTTTTATCTTTTAAAGAATATGAGGGCCAGCCAAATAGCTCAGTGGGTTAAAGGGCCTGCAAGCAGGCCCAGGGTCTGGGGTTCGATCCCCAGGCCTGCTAAGCCAGCACTTCCCTCGGGGGGCACTGAGACAGCAATTGAGACTGAGCGTGGTGGCGCATGTCTGTAATCCCAGCTCTTGGGAGGCTGTAAAACAGGCAGATCACAACGAGTCTGATCTAGTAGTGAGACCCTGAACACCCTGTAGACCCTTCCCTAAAAATACAAATAAAGAATACAAAATAGTATTAAGACAAAAAATTACAAGTGATACAGAATTTCACTTAACAAAATAGTGTCATACTATAACACTTATGTACTAAAATAAAAGTTTAAGAATTGCCAGGACATTTCTAAAGAAAAAAAATAAAGGCAGGAAGAGTTGTCCCTTTCACTGTGGAGACTTACTTAGCATACTGTGGTAGTACTGATACTGGAACAGAAGTAGATAAGTAGAAAACAGTAGGAAGTAAAGGACTCTACACATAAATTGAAACACATGAATTTATATTGATACCTTCCATTAAGATCAATGGAAAGAAATTACTAGGTAAATATTGATGAGACTAATTTTTCATATTGAAAAATATCTGTATCTTTTACCATATACAGAAATCAACCCCATAATAGATAAGTAGTAGTGCCGGCCAGATAGCTCAGCGGACTAAAATGCCTGCTTCGGCAGAGAGCATCGTCTAGGGTTCAATCCCTGGCGTGCCGTGCCGGCCCCGCCCACAGAGTGCACTGAGGTATCGATTCAGACTGGGTGTGGTGGTGGGTGCCTGTAATCCCAGCTCTTGGGAGACTGAACACAGGCAGATTTCTTGAGTCTGATCTACGTAGTGAGATCCTATAGACCCTATACTAAATACAAAAAAAAAAAAAAAATCAATGTCAAAGGGAAATATTTTATTTTTTCATTATCAAATACTTTTACATCAATGTGGAGAATAACATTTTAAATGAGATAAAACTAACACACTGAAAAAAATTAATAAATTCATCAACATTAAAATTGACAACCTTAGACATATACTCAAGAGAAACTTTTTTTAATATGAACATATGCATGTTGAAACTAACACTAGTTATAATTTTAAAAAGGTAAAAATATACTAAGAAGGAATATTGTATTAAGAGTAGAATAATACACAATTTAAGTAAGCTTGTATCATCATGAATATGCCCAAGGAATACAATGCTTGTGAAAAAAGTAACAGAGAGCAGCGTTCTTCAATCTTCTGCTTTTGCCAAAAATGTTATCCTTTAGGGATGCAAACATGTAGTGAATGTATAAAGATGTACATGGAAATAGTGACCAAATTGCGTATAGGAATTACTCATGAAGGGAGAGGGAGGAAAGAGATACCCAGAGTCACACAGGGACATTCAATCATTTTAATCATGTTTCATTTCTGCAGCTTGATATATCCCTGTAGTTTATAACATGTGCTGTGCTGCTTGAGTATCTGATGTCTTGCACAAAATACATAATCAGCTCCTTTTCACTTTGTTAACTTCCCCCTAATTTGACTAGGTACTATTTGGTGTGATTTTTCTTCAATTTCTAATTTATATTTACCCATCACAGCTCTAATTAGATCAAAACATTAAAACTGGCTAACAACTGTCCTGATCTTTGTCATCTTTTCAAAAACTTAGCTACCCAGCAGCCAAGTATTGATCCTACGTGGGCTACTGTCCTAACTGATAGAGGCACTAGACAGTCCTTCTTGTTCACAGGAGTGCGGAAGACCAGCGTGAGCATAATTACAGTGTAAAATGCACAGTGAGCTATAAAAGGAACTAATGAACTGAGTCATGAAGTCTGAATAGCAGTATGAGGCATGCAAGATAAAGTGAATAATATATCAAAGTGAAATTGTAAACACAGTATATTTCAAATTTTGGATTTCCAATGACCCTCCAAATTCTGACTCCATTTACCTTGAAGAAGCTCATATTTTTCACCTCAGTTCTAAGCACTTATAATTCTGTCCATTGTTCATGTAACAGAATTTTCACTGCTTGTTTTCTAGACACTTTGGTTACCTACTGTTCAATTTGTTTTAATTGTGCAGTAAGGTTCATTTTTAGTTTCCTACAGAAACAGTAATTAACTACTCTGGGAAAAATAATTTTAACTGTTATACAAATAAGGAAATGCTCTAAACCTTATTTATGTATTTAGGTCTGTCTTCTTGGAAATATGCTGTGCCTTCCATATTGTGAAATAAAATAACAGAGGGAAGGTGGGACAGAGATGAGCAACAAGAGAAAGTGGTAGACAGAGAGAGAGAGAGAGAGAGAGAGAGAGAGAGAGAGAGAGAGAGAGCAGTGAGACAGACAGAGAGACAGAGACAGATTATGGTTTGAGTTTCTGGCTTTCTCTGGTGTTGGATTCAACAGACAAAATTACTTATCCACTGAGAAAGACAAAGAGGCCTCTGAATTTGCTTAGGCCAACTGGGCAAAGCTTGATAGTTGCACTTGATCTGGGCTTGGCAACCGGAAAGATCTGCAGTGAACAGAGACAGTGGGAATAAATCCAAGTAGACAGCAAGTCACAAACAGAAATACAATAGTAATCCCTGACTGCTCAGTGATGGAAAATTAGATCACAGATAAAGAATTTTGGGGTGTTGTATTTAATTCTTATTAATTCATGAGACAACAATGTGATTGAGTGACTGTTATGACCATATTACTAAACTCAAGAGATTATGTATCATGAAATTTAGCAATTCAAAGGATGGGAAAGTTCACATAAAAATCAAGCTAAACTTAAAATCCAGTACGTATAGGAAACTAAGAAGTACATCTAAGCTCTGAATGTCCAGAGAAAGAATTGAATTTTACATTAGTGCCAAATCAACACAGGAACTCTTTATCAAAAGCACCCAAAAAATAGCCCTTTACCTTTGCCCCTCAAAAATCCAGACTGAGCTGCCATGTGAGAAAATTTAAGAAGGCCCAGTTATTATTCTCAGTACGCAGTTGCAAAAATGGAAGTATTTAGAGTGAAATAACATGAGAAAATATTCCAGCCATATATGTATGTTGAAGAGAATCTTCTAACATTAACTAAACCTCAAATTTCTAAACGTTCTTCATGTTACTGAAAGGATCCAAAACTCCAAAGGCGTTTTTTTGTTCTGGGTTCCAGCACCCTCACCCATTTTGACTATAAGACTTCATGCATCTGTGATTGAGTGCTGTCACACTACAACTTTTAAGTTTTTCTTGACAATTTCTCTAGGCCCAAACATGTGAGACGGAAAGGAAAGAATCAAATCTACTTTTGTGAAGGCAGCAGAGGAAACATGACAGAAAAGAGAGGGATGCGCCTCTAAAGAACTGCAAAAGTTGCTGTCGTACTAGCAGAAAAATAAGCCCCTTAAGGTTTCAGAGTTTTTAAAATGAAATTTTGTGTAGGTTTTGGTCATAACTACACCTCATCAGACACCAAGATATTAATGAATAAAATTATGGACTTCATTCTAAAAGAACTGTGCAATGTAGGCTTAATAAAAATTTCATATCTACAAAGCTGTGCTGGCTCTGCCTCTGGGGCAGTATGAGAAGGCAACTGAGACTGGGCTTGGGGGTGCACACTGATAATCCCAGCCGTTGGGAGGTAGAAACCAGGAGGATCACTGCAGGTGGGAGTTGTGTAGTGAGATGCTATAGACCCTGTACTGAATACATTTTAAAAACCTCATATCTAATTATATTGAACCATATGAAATTGCTGATAGTCAACCATTTCTGACCTACAAAGATAGCATTTTAATCTGATATTACCTGACCAGTGGTCCTTTCTTCTTAATAAGTACGAAAAAATATTATGTCTCGCTTTGTTTTCCTTAAACCGATATTACTTTCTGCACAATTTTGTAATATTGCATCTCAGTATTTTTCTTAACATATACATATTTTTATAAAATTTAAGAGTATATCTTTCAATACCAACAGAGAACTAATCTATACTGACCAATGAGAAAACATATTAAACTAGAAGCAAACATACTTGCTCTGTTCATAGGAACATGCAAACTATAAGCTGCTAATGTAGTTCCTCAGAGATTTCTTTCCCTATGATTCCACTGAGCATTGGTTTGCATTTTGAGTTTTTGAAAAAATAAAGCAGGACTGTGGAGACCAATTAAAAAATTTATTTTTAAATAAAAATTTAAAAATCGAATGAAATTTAAAAATATTTAATGTTCGACAAATTTGCAAGTACACAGGTGGTAGAAAGAAGTATCAAATATAGACTAATTATTTCAATTAATTGAAAGGCTTTTCCAAGGGCCAGCCAAATAGCTGAGCAGATTAAAGCGCCTGCAAGCAGGAGCAGGGGCCAGGGTTCAATCCCTGGACCTCACGGCCCCCACCTCCCTGGGGTGCGCTGAGTCAGCCATTAAGACTGGAAGTGGTGATGCTCACCTGTAATCCCAGCTCTTGGGAGGCTGTAAAACAGGTGGATCACTATGAGTCTTATCTAGTAGTGAGACCCTGAACACCCTGTAGACTCTTCCCTAAAATAAAATTTAAAAAAGGCTTTTCCATTCAGCTTGGATATTTGGCCTGGACTCAGCTATGGATGAGAAGAGCCCACAAAGGGTACTTGGACAAATGGCGAGGAGGATAGAGTCAGACTGAGCCTTACACATCTCCAAGTGTTGTGTTTGCATGACTGAGTTAGCTTTATTTTAATTTTTCTTTTTCTTTCTTTCTTTCTCTCTCTCTTTCTTTCTTCTTTGTTTCTTTCTTTATTTTTCATTTATATATTTGGTACAGGATCTCACTACACAGCTCAGATTCATAGTGATCCTCCTATTTTCAGCCTTCCCAGAGCTGGGATCGCCTGGACTAGGTCACCATCTCAGCGTACCCCGGGGGCAGGGCCGGCGCAGCATGGGGCACCAGGAAGGAACCCTGGTCCCTGCGCTTGCCAAAGTAGGCGCTTAATCAGCTCAGTTATCTTGCCAGCCCTTGTTTTATTTTAATTTCTGAAGTGCTTGGGTTATAAACGTTCCTTGCCTTTCAGATATTTATAACTATTAGTTATAAAATGCTGTCTTTGGAAAAAAATATTGTTTCGAAATCAGCAACTCGAGCATAATAAAAGTGATAAAAGTATTTTGATACTTTAACATTCCTGAAAGTATAGTTATAATCATGATAATTGGTAGAAATTCAGTTAGAAAAATTAGCAACATTAATATTAAAGCCAAACTTCAATGAGATTCTTTCTTTGTGAAAGGAAATTACAAGATCAAAGAAAAACCAAGATATTTAAATTTCATTTTTTCAAAAGTGACTTGCCAAATATTATACCCTAGAAAGAGGTTACGAAATTGTTTAAACCTAAATAATTAATGCTGTATGGGCTTACAAACATCTTTGTTCAACTTTTAGCCCCCAAATTAAGGAAATTTGACCTGGAGTGTGTCTGGCCTATATTATGGCCTCCATTGCCAAACTCCCTTTTTTCTTTCTAACCACAGAATTGTTATTCCTGTATGTTGACTGGGGACTCTGCTTTAGTTCGGGAGTTGTTAACATCTATCAGGATCAATTGTACATACTTCAGCTACGAAAAATTTACCTGACAACTATAATGGCTGTGAAAAAGCCATTATGGAATCACAGAGAAAAGGAAAAAAAAAGGCGAGGACACGCCACAGCACCAGAGGAGGAACGTTTTATTTTTTCTTACAGATGCCTACCATTGCCCTTATTTTTTTTCCCAAGCTGCATATATTCCTGTACAGTTCCACAAAGTTGAAGGCATATGAAAACCACACTGAAAATGTGCATATGTGGTGTAGGTGTGGGCTGGGGCTGGAGCACTGGGGCAGAGAGCTGCCGCCTGACGTGGTGGGCGTGAAGGACGGCTCTCCTTCAAGAAGAAAAGCTGAGAGCAGAGAAGAGATCACTTAATCAGGGCTCCTTGGTGGGTTACCAAGGCAGTCGGCCTTGGGTCCAGTTTTATGCACAAATCTTACCAAGAGCGAATAAGGTCATGTTGTTATCTGTCAATAGACCCACTTCTCAAGATCTTTTCCATTATTTTCTAGAGCAACTCCACCCAAGAAATCTCAAACCATGTTTGCACCAAAAAGACCTAGAAGAATTATCCATACAAGCCTCATAAGCACAACCAGGTTACTTTCAAATTGGCACCGTGGAGCATGTGGACCAACTTACCCTTTCTTTAAGTCAAGCAAAGCAGATGTATAATTGTTATTGCCTTTTGACACATAGTTGCCATTTCCACAAGTGTGTTAAGCATTTTCTTATTTTTCCTTCCAATGTTGGCTCTTGTTGTACTTATATTTTATAAAGCAAAAATATGGTGACACTGTATTTTGTCCTGATAAGAACCTCAGAGAGACATGGAGAAAGAAGCCACCTAAGACTCATGCAATTGCTTTCCAAATCAAATGACTTGTTTATGAAAATAATTCTGTGCCCTCGACATCTATGTTCAATGCTGTTGAAATCTTCCCAGGGAGAAGAAATGCATCAAAAAAGAAAACAGGAAATGAAAAAAGAGGGAAGAAAGGAAAAAAAAAAAAAAGGAAACAGATTTTACTTTTAGCTCATCTTCAGATTTGCAAGAGACAATAAGCAAGATTCATTAGGCCATTTGTTTCTGTCATCTGCCATGATTCAAAATGAAATACTAAATGTTTCATGGACTCAGAAAGAGAGTAGAATTTGTCTTTGTGTGGGCTGCGTGAAGATGGTGCGTCTTCCATCCCCATCCGAGGGGTCTGACGGATGAAAGGGGGAAGGGTGGTGCCGTCTGAGTGATGATCGGCTAATATCATCACCCTCTTGTCAGCTGTAATAGGCTTTTCCTCACAGAAATAATTCATAAAACTGCTACATTATATTCTGTCCCTGACAGCCCCTATCTATCCTCCAACCCAGCAGGCTCACAACTAATAAGAAAATATGTGGTTCAGGAACCTTGAAAAATTAAACAGGTAGTTTATGAACAATTTGTTTCATGGGGATGTTTATTATGTTTATTAAATATTGAGCCTTTAATGTTTTCCCAGTGCAGATGATATCATAAAAATGCTGACTTAAGCCTCAGATGTATGCTTAGAAAATGACATTTTACAGCACTAGTAGTACATAGTAAATAACTAAATTATAGCAGCTCGTGCAGGAGTACAGAGACAGTACACAGAAAATGTAATTTATAATGTATCTTTATGTACGTGCATATGTGGGATGCACCCTTGGGTCTCACAGTCAGCTTAAGCTTCCAGCACAGGCTGAGGTTCACACGTAAATTGGGGATCACCATTATGTTAACCTGCCCTCCTGAAGGGCAGCCTGAGATTTGTTATATTGCTTGTAGTAAAGGAGAAACCTCAAGTTCAGTATTCTAGGCATCAAGAGTACACGTTCTCTGGGCACTAATAATAAACTTAATCAGGAGGGTTACTTTGTAAGTACAATTTTTATAGAAACCTTTTAGTTTGGTTTTCTCAGGAGAGCTATGTATGTGAGGATATGAGAGTGAAATGAATCCTCATCATGTGATGCTCTTTATTTGAAATTAGCTACAGAAAGAGTTCTGCAGAAAGCTGACCGAGACAGTACGTGAAGCAAGCTCATCCAGCGCCCACACCTTGCGGGTTGCTAGCTTTGCTGTCACAGTATATTTAATCAGTGTGACAGTAAATGATCTTCTGCTATAGACAAGCAAGTGGAAGATGATCTGCATCTTACAGGGTTAATGGCCCTTCCATAATAAACAATACCCACAGTAGGAAAATAAAGCAATCATTCATGTCCATATTTCAGAATGCACAGGCCCAAGGTGATTTACAAAAGAAGTGGGCTTGAACCTGCAGTTACACGCTGTAGCATTCCAGGGCCCAGCTTTGCTGATCTCAGAAGGACATCTTAATTTACTGTACGTACCCGCAGAGAAGCCTGCAAACAGGCATCTGGTAATGAATGCACCCTCACAGGTCTGCGCTGAAGGTATGGATACATGTAATATAAAAATTCAGATGAAGTGGAACATATCAGCATGAAGAGGTTAAAAGCAGCATCTCTTTGTAGACTGGCTATCAGTGAATCAGTTTCAAACGAGGATAGTTCCTTAGAAGCCACTCATGGACTTTTGTGGTCTAGTACTTTTGCAAAGATCCAAAATGACAAAAAGGAGATAAATTAACCCAACCTTCAGGAGGATCCTGGAAGCTAACATCCAAATCGAAGGTGACATTTGTGAATTCTGAGGCAGGGTCAGAGATAAACAAGAAGGGATCCAGAAACAACAGGTGCCTTGTTTTGTTTTTTTCCTCATACTGGGGATTGAACTCAGGTCCTTGGGCTTGCCGAGCAGGTACTTATGCCTTTGAGCAATCTCCCCAGCCCAGGTGGCTTGTCACGAAAGCTAAACTTGCATAGATGATATGAGGGATAGCTAGTTCTTTGTAGGCACAAAAATACTTTCTGGCTTTCATTGTCAATATGAAACCAACTTACAGCTAAACAGAATGTGCATCTTAATGTGAGAAATAATGCTGCAACTACTAAAATAGTCTAGTTTAAAAGACATCAACTAATCTATGTGCTCAGTACTCCTCAGTTTCTGAATTTTTTTCAATGTAGCTGCTATAAAGTGAAGAGTAGTGGAGAGAATTTGAACAGAAAAGGCAAACTGATCTTACTATGTAACTTACAGACTGGGAACAAACTAGCCACCCTTCCCACCATAAACAGACCCAGCAGGATAAATGGAAGTTAAATATATTTTTTATAATGTGATGCTTAAATATCATAATAGGCAGCAAAAGAGTTATATTCTCTTGCTGCCGATTATGACTACATTTAATCTTCATTTGACAGAAAAAGTCTAGAACTAGCCCATTCTTTAAAAAAAAGAGGTTGATTGTGTACTCTCTGGTGATCCTTCCAATTTAAAGAACCCATCAGTCCTTGGCAGATCCTCGGCCCTTGCATACTGTTTCTGATGTTTCTACTGAGAATATACTTTAACAATAGCTAGGTTGATCTGAGGCTTCTTTTGAAGTTTCATTTTAAATAATGAACTCTCTCTCTCTCTCTCTCTCTCTCTCTCTCTCTCTCTCTCTCTCTCTCTCTCTCCCTCCCTCCCTCCTCCCTCTCTCCTTCTCTCCCTCTCTCCCTCCCTCCTTGTCTCCCTCCCTCCTTCTCTCTCTCTGTCTCTCTCTCTCTCCTACTCCCTTCCCCCACCTCCCTCCCCCCAAATACCATTCTTAAGTGGAACATTATTTCCTAATAAAGCTGAAAATTATTCACTGAATCTTGAACCCACTGGACCCATTTGGAGCTTCATGTTCTGTCCTAGACTTTCTGGATTGATGCCCAGTGAGAGGCAGTAGTTGGCTCTTCTGGAGAGAGGGCAGGAGCTGCCCTTCCTTTCTTGTCTGTGGCTCACTGTGCTGTCTGAACTTGTTTATGAAGCCAAGAAGCCCTGAAAGAGGCAGACAAAGTGGGCAGCAGTTTGTGCAGAGGGAAAATTGACTCTGGGTCATCAAAGACCATGTACACCCTAAACAGCACTGGGCCATGTTTGGATTCAGGTCACACATTGTGCCACCAATTTCAGACATTCCCCTTTTTAGAGGGAGGCAGTTGGTGGCAATTAATTACCCCTGGGTAGCACATACAGCTGCAGTCTCTGTATGGAAACAGAAGAGAAATTAGACTTAATTGGCCTTAGCACAATCAAGAATGTGACATTTATTTAATTATGGCTTGTTGGGAATGGAGCTTTGATTAGTGCATTATTGCATTTTTAATATTAATAATATAATTAATAACACATAACAGTACATAAAAATGAAATGGATGTTACATTAAGGTATTGCATGTTGCTTTTAGAAATGCAGGAAGCATGTTCTTTGGACAATCAAAAAATCCTCAACTATATAAAAAATGAAATATTTGGTACCCTGGCACATCAGTCACACTGATTATTTCAAAGTTTTCTTTTATCAAATCAAGCCAGGGCCTGGCTCATTCTCATCAGAGCTCGATTACGTGATAAAATAATTCATTAAAACTCAATATTCTTTCCATTTAGTTCACTTTTTGGCTTTAAAGTTGAAATGTTTTCTGTCATTTACTGCCTTTGTATCTTTTACTTGGTAATAACTAAGATTTTCTAAAGAAAAAAAAATCTGGAGTTTAAATTAAAAGTACCAAAATTAAAACATTCTAGTAAATGGGGCATAAAAACTTATCATGATTTGCAAATACAGCTTTAACTTTTATAGAAATATTTGCCTAGGAAATACCTTTCATTATTTAAATAAAATACTTAAACTCCCCTTCACATTATTTAATATTTTTTTCTGGTTTGTATATCTGAAATGAAATTCTTAAAAATGAACCTCCAGTTTTTTTTTTCTTTTTTCTCTTTACCTTATAGTTTTGTAGGGTGAACACTTGCTCCCAATTTAAGGAAACTTAAACACTGTATTTCAATCCACATTTAAACATGGTCTCCCCTATGAGAATGTCTCTCAAACGCCTTACAGACTAAACAAAGTGAAAGCCTCTGACTGCCATGCTATATTAAAAAAATTTGTCTGTATTCTACATCTACCAGGCAATCTTTCTGCACAGTTTCACACAAAAGCAGTGGGATTAGAAGTACTTTGCTGTTGAACCAGGCGTTTGTAAATAGAAGAAAGCTAATGCCCCACAATCTCGGACAGATGTTTAGGAGCTAACGCAGCTTTGTGTCCTAGATTGCGAAAGGAGGTTTGTGATCCTCACAGCATCTAGCTGAGCTGTCTGAGAACACGTTTTATTCTTATCTCCTTCACATCCTCAATTAGGACGATAAAATTTTAGTCTCCCAAATGAAGTGGCAAAAAAAAATTAAAAAATGAATACTGATACCAAATTCAGATGGTAAGCAAGGAACTAGCAAGTCCAATCACAAGTATTCAATATCAAGGGTTGGAAAGGGCGTTCTACAGAGGACAGACATTTTTTTCTTGAAATTTTGATATTTTGTTTTCTGCATGAAATTCTGAAGAAAATTTCCCCATAATATTGAAAAAAAAAACCGCCTTTCACAGAGGACACTTGACACATCATCGTTTCACCAAACACTTCTTAAATATCTGAGAATCACATGCTTGCGTATCCCTGCTCAAGATACATAGCACGTTGTTACAGGTGATCTGCCATCCAAATTCATGCAGGAGTTGGAAAGCCAGTGTAATGTTGGACATTTTTGTATGTGGAATTCCTTGGAAGCACTGCTCAGGGAGAAGTCAGGAGCTCTGGTTGTCAGTCGTGTTATTTTACCAGAAAATGGTGTATGCACTTGGGCTCTTCATTTCTTCTCCCCTTCCATTCCTTCATTTGCAAAGTGAAAATATTAACTTTAAGGTACACTTTGAGGGCAAGCCAAATAGCTCAGTGGATTAAAGTGCCTACAAGCTGGCACAGGGGTTGGAGTTCAATCTCTGGGGCTTGCTATGCTAGCCCCAGCCCCTGGGCACATTGAGAGGGCAATTGAGACTGAGTGTTGTAGCGTGCTCCTGTAATCCCAGCTTTTAGGGGCTGTAAACAGAAAGATCACTACAAGTCTGATCTAGTAGGGAGACCCTGAACACCCCGTAGAGCCTTCCCTAAAAAACACAAAAAAAAAAAAAAAAAATCTCCCTGAGTCCCCTCCATCTCTAATACTCCATTATTTTTATCTATAGGACAATTGAATGGAAATACTGAACTTTGTTACGAAGAGAAATAAAATATCCTAATATTCAAAATCATTTTCTAAGGATGTGTCAAATGTCTATACAAAACAATGGAAGAGAGTCACCTCACTAATGAATATTCTTATTAAAACAGATCAAAGACCTCACAGGAGAGGAGGATGTAGGGGAAGCGCCCTTTCCATTCTTCAGTAGCAGGTGACACGTCCACTATTAGGAGAGTGATCCAGCAGTTTCTCAGTGCTCTGTAGGCCCTGAAAAGGAAATCCACTTGTTCTGGATTTGCTGTGAGCCTCCTGATGCACGCACTGGCACTTCATTGAAAGATCTTGGATATGAATCTAGTCTCCTTCTGTCCTTGAAGTGAGCAAGTAGGGAGTGAGGAGGAGTAGGAAGTTGAGAAAGTGAGGACGACACAGTGGTTTCTATCCAGGGGGAACGGAAGATAGTTTCTACATATGACTTCCAGGTCACAAGCTATCTTATGAGATTCAGACTTGGCAGGAACACGGATGAAAAGAAATGAATGAGTTCTGCACACACTTGCAGGTAGGGTAGGGATGTAACATAGAGACTCCTCCTGCTGGCCATCTCCTTGGTAAACAACGAGGTACTGAATCTTAAGACTGATCTCCAGGATTCTTCAGGGATGAGTTCAGAGATGTTTATTATGCATTTTGTTTGTTTATTATTTAATAACAGTGATTCAGTCTTGAAATTTGAAAGTAAAACAGAGGCTTGATCCAGACCCGGGAGAAGTTTGATTACTTCTGCAATAGAAAAGAAGTGGTTGTCGCAGATACAGCTTCTGCAGGGACCCAATTACCTGTCCCCTTCGGCTCCAGATGTCATTCTCCATGAGCGGTTTTGTGCATCAGGACCCACTTCCTTTGCCTAGTGACTTCTTCTACCTTTGGTAAGCTCTTTCATCTGTCTCCTCCAGCGGGATGGCAAAACAGCATCCTATCTCAGACACTAGTGGGAGAAATTATTAAAAAGAACTGAAAGTGTTTTTATGTCAAGTTTTATAATTGTAAAGAATTGAAGAATGTTGTCTGTGCATAATCTACTGCAAATACCTGGTAAATACGGGGCACACCAAAACCATGAAAGAAAAAAGCAAATCAAACTTTTGCCTCAGGGAGAAATGAACAGGAGAGCATTTTATTATTTCCATGTGTTATTTTGAATATATTATCCTAAACAGCACTTAGCACCTTCATGGTGTTAAATTAATTTAAAATGATAATGTTTTTCCTTTCTTTCTAAGTTGATCTTTTCTAAGGGTGCTGTGACGCACAGGTGCTGGGCAAAGAAGTTGGAGTTTTGATCTCAAATGTTTCAAGGAGTTAAATTTTTACACACCCAATTTGTTGCTTGGTAACAAACCATAGTGGTGGAGATGTGATAATATTTCTAGAATGGATATTTTCATTGGTTTAAAAAACACTGTGTATTGATAAAACAACACTACCTCTTTGACAGCATTTCATGTTGGTTGCTTTATTTAAATCTTCTGGAGTCTCTAAGTGCTGGTTAGACAGGGTGGTATTTATGAACATGGTTTACAGAAAGGAAGGATGATAAGACTTCCTCCAAATGGCCAAATTCTGTTATCACCACAAGTTAAATATTGCCTCCTGTATCACATAGAAAAACCCAAGTTCATATAGATTTGACTTGATGTAGAAAGCAATTCCCTGTTCAATTGATTTCATTGTTAAATTTTAGGAAACCAGAAGTCCAAACTTCAGATGGGGTAGGAAGAGTTTCTCCAGAGACATAAAAAAGGAGATTGGTTCTCCAGAGTCGCCTAGTTATAAAATGCAGTTGGGCCAGCCAGATAGCTCAGCGGACTAAAGTGTCTGCTTGGACGGAGTGCAGCATCCGGGGTTGGATCCCTGGTGTGCCATGCAGGCCCTGCCACCCTGGGCAGGCTGAGACAGTTGCGATGGGGCATGGTGGTGCACACCTGTAATCCCAGCACCTAGGAAGCTGAAAACAGGAGAATCATTACAAGTCCAACCTACATAGTGAGACCCTGTAGACCCTGTACTAAATACATTTCTTAAATAAATAAATAACATAAGTAATAAAATGCAGTAGACGTGGAATTACGTCTCTGTTCTTGGCTATTTCTTTTTGGCTTGTTTCTTGTTTGTTTGGTTTTTTTTTCCAGATCAAAACAATGAACCTCGTAAGAGGAACATTAGTCTCCATTTCCACTTTTCTTCACAATCTAGGTCACTGGGGAATTTCCCTTTGTATCCATCACCATGTGTATGCTCTTCTGCCTTCTCAGAACATGTTGGAGGAAATCATTTGGTGTCATTATTTGATATTCTAAGGATTCAAGTTGAAAGAGAGAGAGAGAGAGAGAGAGAGAGAGAGAGAGAGAGAGAGAGAGAGAGAGGAGAGAGAGTGTGTTCTGAGGAAGATTTCTCCAAAGGCATCAATAGGAGGAAAGCTTTCCACTTAAAATAATTGGCATGGGAAAGTAAGTGGAAAAGTAGAGTTGAAAAATAAAGACATGCTTAAAAGAGAGGAATAAAAATTATAGGAGTGACTGAACTGAAAGAAAAATACTAGCTTCAGACATGGTGGGACAGATCTAGATCTGAGGAAAGTGAGAGAAAAGAAGCAGAAATAAATGAAGAAATAAGACAGTGGTAGAAAAAGTAAAGAAAAAGAAAAAAGAAGAGAAGGAAGAAAAAAGCAAGGGGAAGAAAGAAAAAAGAAAGAAAGGAAGGAAGAAAGGAAGGAAATGGGAAAGGAACGAGAAAATAAAGAGGAGAGGAAGAGAAAAAAACAAAGGTGAAATAAAAACAGGAATATATATGTATATGTGTAGAGTCAAAAGTTAATATAAATAGGAAGTGCCACTTGAAAACTCATTTTAGAGACTATAAAATTATGTTTCACATTTGAGTAGGGTGATATTTAATAGGATAAAGTAGTCAAGGATAGATTTCTTTTCAGTTTGAAGAAGGTGTGGCTATAGATTACAGATAAATGTTTCAATCACCCTATAAAATAAAAAGTGAATAATTTGTCACTATTCATGTCTAGTGCCTTGACTTTATGTTTCAATTGTTCAAATAAGAAATCATGTTCAAGAACAGTGTGGAAGCTTAGGCATAGTGCTCTCATAGTGCTTTATAATCAATCTTAATAATAAATTTCCTGTGAATTCTGATTTTATACATTTGAAAAGAATAATTCTTTTGATTTGATTATTCCAAAGTTTAACTGTGGATGGAGAGTATATGGCTCAGTGTTAGACCTTTTAATTAATGTATGCAAGGCCCCATGTTCAATTCTCAGCATTGCAAATATAAAGTAAAATTGGGTGTAACTCAATGAGGAGTAATTAATACTATTTATTTGGTAAAAAAAAAAATCACAATTTTTTAAAAGAAAAGTAGAATAAGTAGATTGTATTTGGTTAGCCCAAATTTACATGAAACCCAGTGCCATAAATGTAGAACAAGTTAGCATAAATTTGTAAAGCTTTTTTTTCCAAGGGTGTGTGTGTGTGTGTGTGTGTGTGTGTGTGTGTGAGAGAGAGAGAGAGAGAGAGAGAGAGAGAGAGAGAGAGAGACCCCCTCAGAAGTGAGACGATTTTTCTTTTTTTATGTATTTTGTCCATGGTCTTACTCCACAGCTTGGAATCATAGTTATCCTCCACTTTTCAGCCTCCCCAGCACTGGGGTTACAGATGTGCACCACCACACCCAAACTTGGTGACCCACTCAGCATGCTTGGGGGTGGGACTGATGCTGCACGTAGTGCCTGGGATCAAAACTGGTGCCTGCACTTGCCTAAGCAGGCACTTAATCCACTGACCCATCTTGTCAGCCTTAAAAAAAGCCTCTTCTTTTTTTTAATTAAAAGAGATCACTTTAATAATGAATAGAAGTGAAAGACACTCTGGTTCAGGGTCATTACTAAAGATGAAAACAACAATGAAACACCATTACACATATATTACAGTGGACAAGAGACAACATTCTGAAAACATCAAGTTTTGTCAAGAATGTAGAGCAACCAGAACTCTAATCCACTGCAGTGGGCACTCCATTTTGCTAGACCCTTTGAAAGTTCCCTGCAGAGGGGAGCATACTCTTATCCTATGAGCTAATAATCATGCTCCTGATCTTTACTCAAAGGGACTGAGAAGCTACATTCATAAAAAACCTGAATAAGGTTATCACTTTTATTCATAATTGCCCCAACAGGAGCTTCCGGCTACCTTGCGCCAGCTACCCTGCCCTGGCGGTCCAAGGCCAGGTGCAGTGTGGGTGAGACCCTCTTCCACCCCCTTGGGACTCGCCCCCACCACCACTCCGCAGCAGAACCCCCCACCTGCCCAGTGAGAATTTCTGCCATGTTCTGCGGACCCCCAGATCCAGCCCTAGCCCAGGCCTGGTGAGTGTGTGGAAAAGCTTCCTCTCCCCCCTACTCCACCTTGTCCCCTCCAGACTCAGCTCAGGCCTGGCATACAGGCCTGGGGTGAAACCCTGCAGCTGAAATCCCTGCAGAGAGAGTAGGGGACAGAACCAGGAGCAGAACATCTTGCCAAAGGGGCACATCAGGTTCACTCCCAAGGGTGGCAGCAGGAAGGAGATGAGCACAGCAGCCAGACCCAAGCCAGACACAGCTGGACAAATCCAAACTTTGTAGATCTGCACCTGAATTTCGGTAAGTGCTAAGGTTATAACTGCACCAAAGCTCTACAACAAAAGTCAGAAGACAGTGCTACACATAATTGCACCAACAGAAAAGCAGATATACTGTCCTTCACTAGATATGTGGATAAATAAACTGTGTGTAAATATGTGGATAAATAAACTGTTTCATGGTGACAGTGGCATATTGTTCAACACTAGAAATAACTGAATTAATTCATGAGAAAACATGAATAAGCTTGAAAGAAAATTGCTAAATGATAGAAGTGAATCTGAAAAGACTACATGCTATGTAAACTCAGCTACATGACATTCTCAAAAAGACAAATCCATGGAAATTAGGATGGATCCCAGTGGTGTGCAGGGATTAGAGACAAGGGAGGAAGGATCAAGTTAAGCATAGAGAAATTTGAGGACAGTGAAGCCCCTGAGCTCTACACCACTGAGCCACGGTGGTGGACCCTTGTCATTATGCACTTAGCCAAACACAGAGAATGTATTCCACCAAGAGAGAGCCCCAGTACAAGTGCTAGCCCTTGTGTGATGAGGGTGTGTCAGCAAGAGTTAATCAGTGCTAACAAATGTGTTGTTGTGACATGGGCTACGGGAAGACTGTGCGTGTGTGGGGCCGGAGGGCAAATGAGGATGCTCTGCATTCTGTTCAGTTTTGCTGTGAGCTTAAAGTTACTTTAAAATATAATTGATTAATGGTTTTCAAAAAGAAGTATGCACTTAAAATTTTGCTTTGTTTTGCCAAATTTGCCTGCAAAATGTTTTACCTCTTTATTCTCCTTTCAGCATCGGTGTGTGTGTGTCAGTTTCCTTAGATTCACTCTGAGCCAATAATTTTATATATTTATATTTCATTATCTAAAAGTTACATCTTATTATTTTTTATTTGCTCTGTTTAATTATGACTCAAGCTACACTCCTCCTGTTTGTGAGCTCTTTAGACTTCTCATAGTAACTGCCTTTCATATTCTTTGATGATAGTGTTATTTTTTAAATTGATGATCATTAAAACAATTACTTTAAATTTTAATGGAAGGCAAATTGAGTCCTGTGGAGTCTTAAGGCAAAACTATGATGGAGAATCCATCAGTGTTCTATGGTGAAAAGCCACTGAAATGATATAAGGTCAGCTGTCACGCAGACATGGCCTGTTCCTTAGGCATCCGGGCGGACTACTGGATGAGGGGTGCAGAACACAACCTGCACCTTTGGGAGCATGTTCTTAAGGCATGGAATCCAGAAATCTTTCTTTACTGCATCTTTCCCTTACAAAGCCCTAGAATGCAATGGGATGAATGGGGGAAGGAGATAAGGAAGAAGGAAAAAGTAGGCAAACTTATTGGTGCAAGATCCAGAAGCTGGTGAGGACCCAGAAGAGAGGGGAGTAGAGCAACGACAGTGCCTGTGGTTTCACTGCGGGGATGGTGTGGGGTCTCCGGCGGCATTGCATAGTCCAAATGCAATGCTTTCCTGTGATCTGAAGATCAAAATAATCACAGAAAGTTCAGGCGAGCCTATTTTCAGATCCCACAGTAGAGAACAAATGCCAGAAACTTCTTGTTTGGGTTATTTCAAACAGTTGCCTCAACCAAGCTCCCGGCTGCCATCCACATGCCACCCTCTTGTGATCTAGTCCTGGAAAGTACATCCCTTGGCCTGCAGCCAAAGCAGTGTGGGGATCCCAGAACATGCCTGGGTGTCCACTCTGCTTTTGGGATTTGCACAAATCAGTGATAAGATAGTAAAAGAAAAACCTACGATTTACCTGCCAGATGAAAGAGGTCACATGTGGTCCAGTCTCGCCTAAACAAATTGGGGCACTTGACTGATGCTCTTTGAGAGAGCTGTTTGGGATTGTCCATGCCTGTTGGGCTGATCACTGTGCCTGGAATATTTGTGCTGGAGATTATAGCTTGCATGGATAAGGACTCTTATGCCATTGTGTTCAATCATAGAGGACACAGGCTCACCAGCTAGAGCTTTGAAATCTTCAACTGTTAGAAGCAGCTGTCACAGAACATCTCCCTCTTCCTCTCTCAGAACAGTTTTTGCTGCATTGAAATGATTTCTCCTGTCTTCAGAGAAAAGTCTTCGGTTTCTCTTAAGGTACCATTTCTACCTATATATCTTGAATAAATAGATAATCCCAAATGGAGATGAACTCCAAATTATGTTTTCATTGTTAGCCCTATGATACTGTAGGATGCGTTTCTGCATGCTGTACCTCCTGTCTCTGAAATCCCTTCATCAGTCCATTTGCATGCTTTTATTATGTAGTCTTCCTTCATGAGGGCAATGTGTCAGGAAGCATCCAATCTGTAAGTAACAGAGGTAAAATCATCCTCAACAAATCGGCAAAGTGATGGGCTCGGAGCTGTGCTAATAATGCCATCCTGTCAGCTTCCGTGCTTTTGATAAACACTCCCTCCCAGTGAAGGATGTGGGGAAGTTATGTAATCATTTGGAAATATGTCAACATAGCCCTGGGATTGGGGCAATTAAGCCTGCTCTTCCTTACATAAATGCAGAATGGGGTCAGAAAAGTGGGTACTTATACCCAATTTAGTGACGGCATCTAGAGCCAATTCATTTGTTTATTATCTCCTTGCTTGTGTACAGTTGGAATTTCTCCAGGGAGGGGTACAGAAGGTAAGGAGGGGGAAGTGAGAGGTGGAGAACAGCTCAGCAGAAAAGAAAACCTAAATAAGAGATAGCAGTGGTTTGTGTGCCTATGAGGACATGCCTTGGGGAAAGGATAAAACCACTTTTTGCTCATCTTCCCACCCCTTGACTTCAGAACAGCCCCACCCTTCTTTCCAAGTCTCCTGGGCATCATTCTGCCATGCTGCAGACACGGATGCCTCATGCAGGAGATGGTGCCATCCGTGACACGTGCAGCCATCCACAGTCGCATCGCTTGGCTGGAGTTCTGACACTTGTCTGTGATGAACAGTGACAAGGATTCTATCTCTTTTGGTGCCAAGTCTCATAGAATGCAGAAGCTGAGGTTCCCAGCGTGCCTGCTCAACTCAGTATGCGTTTCAGCATATCTCCCTGCTTCCTAACCCTCTATTGTCATGACATTAGGTCTTGCTTGTTTATTCTAGTTCAAATTTTTATATTAGCCTAGGCTTTGCTTGTAGATTTGGGGTACATCATTTCTTTGAAAGCAAGGAAAGTTAAGCTAACATCTCCAATTCCAAACAGGTTGAAAACTCAAAACTAGACAAGTATAGGTGCGTTGACAGCTGATAAGAAATGACAACTCTCTGGGATTAATACCCTACTTCGCCAGTGACCACAGAGCTGGGAATCCAACCTTGTCAGATGAGTTGCTGAGGTGCTGTCATGTGTGTAAATGCATTCTGATTTTGTGGTTTGGCAAGGCTAACTCAGCTTCCTGTGATAGTTTTCTGACAGTACTTTTTGAGGCTAAAGTCTGCCTCAGATTATTCATCCTTTGTTTTCTCTTTCCAGTACAGCTTTCTACAGTGGGGAGTTGGAGAGAGGTAGATTTCCAGGAATGCATGTGGTGTTCAATTCTGTATCCCATTGGCCACAGTCACCATTGTTTCTGGTATGAAATGCTAGCACCAGAATCCAAGACTCAGAATCTTCTCTGGGAGTCCTACTGTTTGGTAGATGGAGAGTGTTGAGTTATAGGAAGAGGTAAAATGAAAGGTCAACTTAAGCCTTGAGCAGATGGGGAAGTTTCACAGAAAGGGGGAGAAGAAAAGGCAGAGTGCCAGAGAGAGGATGTTGCGTTTCCTCCCTTTCCTGTCTTCTGCACACTCCTGTTTTCCTCTAAACTTTTTTTTCTGATCTGTCTGGAATGGCTCTTGACCTGCCTCTCTATTGTTCACAGATGCTAATGTCTGCCAGGTGCTTCCTTTCCTAAGAATGAGATAGTGGGATGGGTAAGAGAGTAAGCACTGAGGGGTCAAATTCTAAGCCTTTTGCTCAAAGGTTTGGTCTGGTGGAAGGAAGGGCACAGGACTGGAGGGGAGGGAAGAGGGAAGCGGTGGGGCATTTGCTTACATTAGTGCCTGCAGGTCATCAGCACACTCCAGGTGCCACCTGTGCTGAGCACCAATAGCTGTGATGTCATAGAAGAGTATTTCACACCCTGGCTTGCTGAGGTTTGAGAAAACTACACAAATGCCAGATATGGTCCAAAACCGTTGAGCCACAATTCCTTGTGTGCAATATAGGAGTAAGCTAAGAGTCATTCTTTGCAACCTCTGTCAGTGTCATTGCAGAGTTTGATCTGTACAAAACATACTTTCTGGATTGGAAGGATGCCAGTCTTCACCACAGTGGCAAAAGCAAAAGATAAACTTTCAGACATTTGTTTCAAAGAAAGTGAGTAAGTCCCAGATTAGATCCTGTGGAGATCATGGACAGAGGCTACTGGGTGGGAAAAGTAACAATAACTTTGTTTGATAGCATTGGGAGATTAATACAAGAAATAATTTGAGATTATTGGTTGAGTGTGCTGTCCTTCAAGAAAATTCACCTTCCTAGATAAGGGACATTACTGTGCCTGCGATATGTTATTGTGTACTTTAAAATGATACGTTGTGTATATGTATGCAAGTGAGTGTGCACATCTGTACACATTATAAATATAAAAATGCACTACTTTTTATAGATTTATAGAGTAGTATGATCATGAGATCTGTTACTGATGGAGAGTACTGAGCAATTAAAAAAATGTTCAAAATGCTACCACTTTGAGATTGAGGGACATTAAAAGAAGTAGACATAATACTTCAAAAGAAGTCCACCATTATGTATAAAAGCAACATCAATTTGTATGGATTAGGTAGGAACTGCTCTATTTATGGCGTTATTTATGGCATTGCTGAATACCATAGAAACATCCTGCTTCCACACACACACTCCTTGGAGCTCTTCATCTGTTAGAGAGAGTACTCACTCCACCATCCTACCATTCACCTCTTGTTCTGACTTTTTAGGGAAGGCATTTGTTCTGGATTTGAGGTAACAGTGAATAAAACATGTGTGCTTCCTACCTGCCTGTTATTCTCAATATCTCCTAATTATAATTGGTCCATTGATTTCTACCTCACTCTTATTTTGAGCTATGTAATTGGGTTATACTATTTTAAAACTGTTTTGATTAAAATAAAGCTTTTAAAAGGCATTCCCATTTTCTCCAAAGTGAAAATATTATTTTGTGAGTCCTTTGTCATAGTGCAGAAGTTAAGGTCTGAGTTCTTGAACAGTAATCTTCACCATCATAATCTACCAAAAGTGAAAGACATAAAGAAAAGAGAGAACAAAATTCTACCAGAATCTAAGCTCACTGATTGCTATCGTGAGTTTTCTCTTTTTTGCTTTGTTACATTGTGACATTTAAGAATGAGAAATATTAGATGTGTAAAAATTGGACCAACACACTCTTCTATGGAGTCCAAATCAATTCCACTCAATCTCTTGTGTCTCTCCTTCTAGAGTTTGCTGCTTAGGAACAAGAATTATATCATAAACACTGCAGTATCTGAAGATATGTAGCAAAAAATTCTATTACGGAAGGATGTCTCTAATCATATTTTCATTTAGTCACATCCTGACTAATAGTTCATTGCCTAGTGTCCTGTGATCCCCACTCTTGTGGCAGCTTATTGACATTTTGTCCCAAAGGTAGGACTGTATATTTGCCACAAGTCACTTGTGTTGGCTCTGAATCTGATTATGCCACTTGTGCTTGTTCTTGTAATTACATAATTTAATTAAATATTATGTAAACTGATAAACTAAGAATAGAACTATTGTTTCTAAGATGAATGCTTTGAAAATCAAACGCAAATCACTGAAATATTTTTATGGAAGTATATGAGGGCAGAACAAAGATAAAGGAGGGAGAGAGGAAATCACTTACCAACAGGTTCTTTCCCGAGAATCATTTACTGTGGTGGTCGTACTCCTGACTTGTTTTATACTGGAAAAGGAGAAGCTGTATTTTGAGTTCTGGCATTTCAGTTGAACTGATGACTTTCTTTAGACACAGAAGCAGAAACTTAAAGTTTTCAAGATGAAAAGAATTCCATGTTTTTTGCATATTGTCCTTTTGCAATAGAGAGTATTTGTAACCATTTGTTTATGCTTTCTGTGCATACTATGTTGGACGGCTCAAAGTCACCACACTTAAGGGCCTTGTTTAGTGAAGAAAGAAAGACAAATAGAGAACAACTATGCATATGAGGTTTTAGGACAAAACAGTTCAATGAATAAGGCAGGGGAGACTACAATTGAAAACCAAAAGGATGAAGTAGCTCTCAATATCAATGGACATTTTGAGTATACTAAACCATGAAATCAACAAGGTTGACAGTGGCCACATGGCCATGAGTTTGTATTACCCTTTATTTTACTCTGAAAGTCCTGAAGAACTAATTATGGTTTTAAAACCAGAATGTCAAGATTGAATTTGTTTTTAGAAATAATTACCTGGCTGCATTTTAAGGTTGAGATTAGAGTACTACACCTAAAAGATTAATGAAGAGACTACTATCCAGTTGAAAAATGGTATTTGACCATTGG
>NW_004524742.1:389953-398589 GCF_000260255.1 Octodon degus
AGAGAGAGAGACAGAGAGAGATACAGAGAGAGACAGAGAGAGACAGAAACAGAGACAGAGACAGAGAGACAGAGAACAAATAGGACAGATATATTAGATCATGTAACTTTATCCTACTAGGATTTAAGTTAATCAATTATAGTCCCACCAACATGTACAATAAAATAGCCTTTTTTATTAAAGTAATCAATTGGGATTTGATTTTTCAAGAGCATTAGATTTTGGATTTCACAATAATATGGTAAGGAACAATGAGTAAAATTATTCTAATAATATTTTTATAACATCAAATTTTGAAAGTTTTACGTATAAATTATAGCAAAAATGATTCCAATTTAACAGAAAGGTTAACGTTCTAAAATCCACTTTTTCTCATTGTTTTTACACTTTTTGGTATAACAGACACAAACTTTTTAAATGGAGAACTTTAAACTTGGTTTTCCTTGAGAGTATCCAGAAATTCCTTCAGAAGATGACCTCGTTGTGGGCTGGGTCTTGATACCTCCATAATATTCAAATACCTTACTGCTTAGATTTAGAATGGATTCCTGCCCACTGAAAGCCCTAACTTGAATTTGTTAAGAAACAGCAAAAGCTACCATTAGAAAAGATTACTTGAAAAGTGGTGTGGGCTTAGGACTATCCTTCTCAACTATGGATTATGTTTACATAGAGCAAACCTCAGGGGGGAAAAAAAGCAAGTATCAATCCACAGACATGAAAACATGATGTTCTAATGTATATTCATATATACTCAATTAGCAAAATTGCTCAACATCCTATTCTGTGTTAGAGAAAACTCCGTTATGTTGAAAACGTCATCATCAAAGGATATTTTACAACCAGGTGACAGAATATATTGTTATATGTTGAGAGATTTCTGGGTCATGGTGTCAACACTCATTTTCAAAGGAAAATACAAAATTACATTGCTGATTTAAAAGTGGGTACTCAGATTTACCTGGAAAGCAGATCATTAAAGTGTGGCGTAGGACAATGCTTCCTTAGGCAACAGACAGAAAAAATTCAATTCTTTATATGCATTAAGTCTGAAGCCAACATCTTCACACCTTTTTCCCTCTAACTTTGTTAGCTAAATGTGCATTGTACGGTTGAAAGCTTTGGCACATCAGCTAACAATGCACATTTCATTATTCAAAGATTTTTTTTAAATGAACTCCTTAATAATTTTGCAGTTTTAAAGATGAGACTGTCATACGTGTCCACCTGCATAAGTTCACAATTAAATCACTTATAAGCAAAGTAACACAGAAACTAGCAAAGAGCACCATCGACGCCCTGCATTCTTCTCTTTATTCATGATGCTGTGCTGCAGGTAATTTTAAGGTGGCAGCTCTCCATTTATTGTACAATTATGTCATGATATTTTCTTATTGCCACAGAGCTGCCATGCAGCATGCTCCATATGTGCCTGAAGAGTTTACCTTGTATGAATATTTGCATTAAATAAATGAAAATTCACCTCTCTCCACAGATATCATGCAGAGACACAAAAGTGTTCCCTGCTATTAGAAATGGGCTCGCACAGACTATAAACATTGTAAATGAATTTTTGGTTGATTTGTTCCATTTATATAAAATAGATTGAACATGCAGCTTTATGAAAATGTGTTTATTTAACCAGAAACCACAAATATTTTTTTCAAATGCACTTTCCCTTTTAACTTTTAATTTCAGGATTTCTTTTTTATGAATGTTCATAGTGATTTTATGGACTGTAAGCTAAAACAAATGTACCACAGGGGCTTTTTAGTGGCTTTCTTTTCTCTAAAACAAAATATTTATTTAGGACAGAACATAAGTTTAGAGCTATGATTGATAGATGGTTGAAATAAAATGTCTGCAAAAGCAGAGAGAGTAGATTCAGGGCAGCTTCACTCTGAATATTTAATAGTCCAAGTCAATGTAAACGCTAATGGACGATGGAAAGCTCCCATAGTAATTATATATTTTCATCGTGATTAAAAATTCCCACACGACCAAACCTTTCTTGCATGGCAATCTCAGCAAGAGAAAGCTGGATCCTTTATATAGTAATTTTATGACTATTGTGAAATGCTAGGAAACCAAATCAAAATAGCAATCTCCATTGTGAATATTGGGGTTGTACTTCGTTTCCCATTGAAAGCACATGAATATACTTACATATGTGTATGCATAGATGAGGGTTTTAAAATAGAAATTAAATAACAGCCAAAGGAAAGAAAATTTAACCAGAGAAATGAAGTCAGAGTACAAATCTATTTTGGTTATCCTGTCGGTAATTCATGCTGGATAATCATGAGCCCAGCAGTTAATGACCTCCACTCTGATACATTAAGTCCAACCCAAGATAATGGTGTCCTGGGTAAATTAACAAACCCAGTGGTAAACTTGCTTCCAGTTCAGCAGGAGACAGTGTGAAAATTAGCATTAGTTCTTAATAAGATCAGTGTCCTGCAATCCACAGTTCCTGGGTGCTCATAATGCTATCTCTTTCCAGGTGAAAATTTTTTCTCTTGAGAAGCCTTACACAATGCATTCTCTTGACAAAGATTGTTTTCATCCTAATCAGTCCCCCCCCCACCTTAAAACTTTCTCCATTTTTTCCACTTCCAAGCTGTGAAGGCTGCTGTGAGTTGTTGAGAATGATTATTCATTGGTAAGCTTCTTTAATAACATTTTTGTTAGCTGTTGAGGTGCCCAGCCGAGTCTACCAAGAGTTTGATTTTATAATCATAACCGTTGTGCAGAAGTCATGGTCAAAGTCTCGGTAATCTTGGTGGAATTTGCTAATTGCTAATTTGTACATCTTCTTCAAACGGGGCTTACATTTTGTTAAATAACTTGCACAGCTATGGACAAGTAGGTAGTGAATTATTCTGAAGGACACTAGATATTATAGGTGACTGATTATGTCCTACATTGCATCTGGACAAGAGGATGAAATGAGAGTTATTTTAAAAATCTGTATTGTAGGAATATTTTACTACAGGGTTTAAAAAAATTATATGCTTTAGAGAAATTAGTAATAAAAGCTGTTTGATGCATATCTAACATCTGAATTAAATATAGTTGGCTTTTATAGTGTACCTGTGAAAAATTACATATGAGTGTTAGTGTTTCAAATAAATGACATTTAAGTGTCTAAACAAATAAGATGTGTGTATGTTCATGTGTATGTATGTGTATACATGTTTATGTATACGTGTTTACAACCACCGATCTTAGAGTCGCAGGGTAGGATGATGAAAATCTGCATATCTATTTCAGTGGACTTAGAACGTTTGGGACACAAGTTCCCACACATTATCTGTCAAAAGTTTTATAAGTAAAAAAAAAAAAAGTTAAATACATGGATCTTGTCTGAAGAATACTCTCACTGTAAAATGTTTACCTTTTGTGACACATACTATTATTTCATGATTATGTTAAAATACTCTTTAAGAGTTTTACATGTTAACCAGCTACTAAGAATGCCTTAATAGAGTACTAATTTTTGTTAGAGGTGTCTCGACAATTTGAATTTTATATGCATGCATTATGTTTTCTTAAAATGGGAAAATTATGCATCTGAAGGAATCTGTCTAGAATAATGGGGTTCTATAGAGGTTACTTTAATCACGTTCTCCAGCAGTTATAGCTGTTTTACATCTTATTTGCAACAAAAGGGAACTCTAATTATCTTCAAAAAGAGCATAAAATGGTGTGTCTTGCTGCTGATGTAATGTTGATTCCCGAATACTGCTGATAGGAACTGACAACTAAATGCATGTCACAGTTTTCAGAAATCAGCCATAGTGACAGGATAACCACCTTTTGTGACCTAGGAGCCCAAAAAGAGAGTATATATTTGCCTGTTAAGTAGAAACAATTTGCAGTCTTTTCTGAAATAAAAATACATTTGTCCCTAGGTTAGAGATAATTTATTTATTAATGTTAAAAACTTGCTTATGTGATTTAGATTTTTTTGAATTCACCTATTATAAATTATCCTTAATGTATTTAAGTTTAGACCAAACCATGGAGAAGAGTAGCCCGAACCCCTGACTCCTCATTTCCTTTTATTTATTTTTTTTTCTTCTTCCATTTTGGCTTAAAGACATAGGTGGATATATATTCATGCCCAATTCTGGAGTCCTACATATATGATTAACATGTGCTTCATTTTTATTTCTAACTCACACAGATCTCATTTATAAGTACAAATGAGATGCATAGAGCCTATTACAAAATATTAAAATTAGAAGTTAAAAGTAGATTGCATGTTTTAAGTCGGGCTGCTAGAGTCATGTTAAACAGTATTTGTAGATTGACCTGGTGGACTCTGAGCCCCAGATACAAAATTAATCAATGCAAGTCTGTAATATACTGCAAATAACCAACCTGACTTGATTTAAGTTTCACTTTAAGCAGTGGTGAACTGGTCTAGAAAAGAAGAATTATCCACACATGGCGTGTTCAGGTGTACAGAACTCAACCTCAAACAAAGGTTCAGCCTCCGTCAATGATAAAACTCATATTTTACACACAAGCCGACTTTCACACACAGTGACATGATAACACAGTGTTTTCCACCTATATGTCTTCACTTCTCTCCTGCATAGAGTAAGAGACTTCAAAGGGCACTGCAGGCAGTTAAAGAACATAGCAAATGCTTTCCTATATTGCCCAGATAATTAATTAAAATATATATTTATTATTAACGCCTAGACTAAATTTTCAGTGAGCTCTGAATTTTGAACATATAACATACATTAATGGTACAAGTGTTTTCAGAGTAATCTACATGTGGAATTAAACTGGCATTCTCTTTCTCCCTTTGTGGTTTTATCTTTCAAGATTTAGTAATATACTTGCTATTGTATTGTAGTTGGGGGAACTAAGAGAGAGAAAGAAAGAGGAGAGTTGGAAGGATATATAGCTGCAATCCAGTTTGATAAAAATATAAATAAACTCAAATAATTATTCATCATTTAGGATCATGCATACCTTACACTGCAAATACAGTAAATCAAAAATGATGCTATAAAACACCACATTTCAGCAGGTAGCAGTTTTCAGATATATTCCTGATTATCCACCACAAATTATTTCCACTTCTCCGGAGGCAGTGAGCAGCTTTTAGTTGCTGCAGATATAGAAATAAATAAGACAAACTAAAGAAATGTTATAGTTGGGAAGAAACAGGATATAGCTAATGATTAATGTGATCATCTTAAGGTCAATGAGAAGCATGAGGCTTCCGAAGTCAGAGAAGTCAGGGAAAATATTCTTGAAACAATGACCATCGGCTATTGTAGAAACACAGCAGATCCTGGGAAGGAGGACAAGAAGGGTGGTAGCTGTGGACAAAGGTAGCAGAAGAGTGATGTCCTCACAACTAAGCAATTGCTATATTCCTGATGGTCAGAGCGGTGCTCTGACCATTCTTGGTTTGCATTCAAAACTGCTATCTGCTGAAATGTGGCGTTTTATAGCATCATTTTTGATTTACTCAGTGCCCGCTGGTGAGAGAGCACCACTTGGTCTTTTACTGTCCCAGCAAGGTTTGGTTGCTATTGTTTGCTTCCTCTGGACTGTGACTTCATTTGCTTTTCTTGTTGCTGGAACACAGTAGCTGGCGCCTGCAACCTAAAGAGGAGAGGATTATTCTGGCTCAGGGTCCAGTCCATAGTCAGCTGGCTCTAAGGTAAAAAGGGCAGAGTGGAAGCGCCTGGCAGAAGAAAGCTGTTCACCTTGTAGAGCAAAGAGACAGAGAGAGCAGGGAGGAGCGGGGAGGGGGCACGCCCTCTGGGCCACACCCTCCAGGCCACGCCCTCTGGGCCACACCCTCCCGGTCACGCCCTCCCGGCCACGCCCACCGCTTCCGCCTCTGCCTGCATGGAAGACTCCACCTCTCAAAAGCTAGCCAGCTGTGCACTTACAGGAGATGACTGAACGTATGAGTACAGCGTCTGCATGATCCAATGACCTACGAAACACAGGAGACTTCTGGGGCATATTTCAGCCAAACTGTAAAAGGCTGGAATGCAAAAGAACTGCTTCGCCGATTTTTACCTGGACAACTTTGGTAATTGCTTTGGGGCTCTCCATTTCTTACTTTGTAAAGTAGAGAATACCTACATTAGTGGTTTTTTTAATGCTAAAATAGAGAGAGAGAGCAACATGCTTAGAACACAGCAGGTACTCAAAGCCATCACTAGTAAAATGGAGTTAATAAATAAAAGTTTTATGAAGGATATTTGGAGATTCAGTAGAAGAAAATAAAAGCATAGCGTTGGGCACATGGTGAAGGGAGAGACTGACTCTTAGGGTGTCTGCCACCTAAAATCCCTTAATTCGATAAACACTTATTCAACCCTCACTCCCAAAGTCATGCTATTAAATCGTCCATTGTGTTCCAAGCCTGGGGCTTAAATTTTTTCAGGAGGGGAGCTGTCGAGACAGCTCAGCGGACTAAAGTGTCTGTTTAGGCAAGCTTAGGCATGCACAGGGACGGCGGTTCGATCCTCGGCACCACATGCCGCCCCAGGCCTACCCCCAGGATGTCTGAGCTGGGCATAGTGGCAGGGAGGCTGAAAACAGGAGGATCACTATTAGTACCAGCTGCATAGTGAGACCCTGTAACAGCCAAATACATTAAAATAAATAAATAAACAATATTTTTTTGTCAAGAGAGACACCTTTGTTCTGCCTTCATTTTTGCCATCTGCTTATGTTGCATGGATTCCATCTGAATTAAAGCAAGCCTGTTACAGGAGATATTAAATAGACTTATACTTAAAATAATAAAAAGTTTTGGGGGGCATATACATTTAGGAAGCCCTGGCTAAACATAGCCAAATAATTCTCGGAAACTTTTATTAAGCTGATGTGCACTGTTTATACCTCACCCCAACTACAACCCCAGCCCCAGAAGGGGCTGTGTTCTAGGCATGCTGCTGTGCACATTTTAGCATTCACAATCAACCAGTAATGTAGGTATGATCTCTATTCACAAATTAGGAAATGGAGACCCCCCCAAAGAAATTACCAAAGTTACCCAGTTGTAAATTGGTGGAACTTGTTTTTTATATTTCAGTCTTTTAAATGTTCTTGACATATCAGAACATTCAGAGAAATTTGGTACCTCAAGAGGAACAAAGGTCTCTCTGCTCCTTCTAGAAACTTTAATAAGGTCTCTCTCATTTTCTTTCTTTCTCACATGCAGTCACACATTTCTCTCGTGAGAAAAATGGTTATTAAAAGTTGAAAGATTCTCCACAGTGTAGTAGGCATAATGATAGAAATATAGATCAGTGGAATAGGATTGAGAGTCTACAATAAACCTTAATATTTATGATCAATTAATTTTTGACAAAATTACTCAGGTAATTCAGTGAGGTAGAGAATAGCCTTTTCCATGGATAAGGTTGGGACAATTGGATTTAACATACATTAAAAGAAAGTGAGACCTTTCCTTATACCACAGACCAAAGAAAAATGGAAAGACAACCTATAGAAGGACAGAAAATGTTTTACATTGTATATATTTAATAAATTTTCAGATATTCCAGAGTATATAATGAAATCTCACTGTTATCTAGACATGGTGGTGCATGCCTATAATCCCAGCACTTGGAAGGCTGAGTCAGCAGGAGCCATCTGAGTTACAGTCAGTTCAAGGTCAGCATGAATTACATAGTGAGACCCTGTCTCAAAAAATAATCTTACTCTTATATAATGCAAATCTTTGAAAAAGCCAATTTAAAAATGATCGAAGAATTTACATAAATATTTCTCCAAAAATATACAAATAGTTAATAATCATAGGCAAAATAGCCAACATCTGTCTTTAAAGAAATACAAATTGAGAGTAAAGTGGATACCACTGCATAACCACTAGGGTGGCTATAATAAAAAAGAAAGACAATAGAAGTGTTAGCAAGGAGGTGGAGAAAGTCAGCCTCCTGCACATTGCGACTTACAATGGAAAATCATGAAGCCACTTTAGAAAGCCATTTGGAAACTCCTCAGTAAGTACCAATGTCACCATATGATTCAGCAATTCTATGCCTAGGCATAATCCCAAGAAAACTAAAAACATGTGTACTTAAAAATTTGTGCATGACACCCATATCTAGATCATTTGTAATAGCCCCAATGTGCCAACGACACAAACACCCATCCATTTGTGAATGACTGAAGTATGGTACATACATACTATTAAATATTAATCAGGAATAAATAGATATGTAATATTTCCATATGCAGTTGTGTGGATGAATCTGGAAAGTGTAATATAAATAAAAACCAAGTCACAAACCACGTATTAAATTACTCCAGTAGAGGCAAAAATATAAGGAGATAAAAATGGGTCAGGGAATACCTAGAACCACAGAATGGTAAAAGGTAAATGACTGAGCTTGCACTTGGAATCAGGTTTTTAGAGGAGTGAAAATCATGAAAGAAAAAGAATCAGCTTTGCAGGCTTTAGACAGGTTTCCTTTCATGTATTAGGTAAAATCAGCACACTGACAGAGAGAGAAAGAGAGACAGAGAGAGACAGAGAGACAGAGAGAGACAGAGAGACATAAACAGATGGAGAGATGGAGACAGACAGCAGAGACAGGCAGAGATGGAGAGTTGGAGAG
>NW_004524742.1:399599-403549 GCF_000260255.1 Octodon degus
GTGCCCTGCGGGCAGGCCCGGCAGGTTTTGTGATGCAGGGGATTGAACCCCGGGAATGCTGCTCTGCCTAAGAAGGCGCTTTAGTCGATTGAGCTATCTGGCCAGCCCTAAAACAGAATTTTAAAGCCTTAGTATTATTATTATATTATTTAATCCAGATACAGCACTCTGCAGAAATTTTAATCCCAAACTTAAATTATTTTCAGATGTATTTTAGATAATTCCTGAAGGGCTGTGAGCGCAGCTCCATTGGCACAGGGTGAACTGGCAAATGTAGAAAGGTAAGCATGCTTCCAGCTCCTTGATGGCAAATGATATTGAATAACTTTCCATAGGCTCATTTTCCATTTGTAGACATTTTTTGTTGCAATACTTCTTGTCTTTTGGTTATTGCTTATCCCGATTGTCATTTGTAATTGTAGAGTTGCTATAGAGGTATGAGTTATTCATACTAGAGACTCGCCCTTTGTATGATTGTTATTTACAGATACATACTGCCAATGAGGACCTTGTCTTTTATCTTTCTAGTAGGCTCTTTTACAAAGGGAAAAGATTTGTATTTTGTTCAAGCTCATTATATTAATTAACTTCCAGGGACAAGCCTAAGCACACTTGGCCCAGCCACAAAATCCTTAATATTTTCTTCTATTTTTAAAAATAAACATTAGCATTTTATACATATTTAAATTGATAATTCATTTTGAATTGGTTTTTACATAAAGTGTGAGGTATCAGCTGCAATTCACTTCATTGTCTTTGGATGTCCAATTGCAGCAGTTTTGAAAAGGCTCTCTTTCTTCTATTTGGTTCTCGTTGCAACTTTATCAAAAAGAAGCGGACATAGTTGAAACTAATTCTTACTCTGATTGATCTATTTTTTCCTTTTCATCTCCTTACTTTTGTTTTATTGTATTCATTTTTTCATGTAATAAATTTCCCTCTCAATCTTGCTTAATGTTTTCTATGTATTTTAATTTTATTTAATGTATTTTTTATTTATTTGCGATTTCCTCTTTGACACATTGATTATTTAGAATATGTTAATTAATTTCAAATCTTCCAAGATTTTCCTCTTACTTTTCTGTTATTAATTTCTAGTTTGATTCCACTATGGTTGGAGAACATACTCTGTATGATTTCTATTTCATGAAAGTTTTGAAGTTTTCTTGCATGGATTAGAATGCAGTTATCTTAGCATGAATTTTGTAGGAACTGAAAGAAGTTGTATTCAGCTTTTTTTTTTTTTGGTGAAACAGTCCATAAATATTGATTAAATCATTTTTGCTTGATCACTTTGAGTGTTTATATATCTTGGTGGATTTTCTTCCTAGTATTTGTGTTGAACATTGTATTAAAGGTGCTGATGTCCTATCATTTTGAATATTTTTCCCATTTAGTTTTGAAATTTTTTGATTCTGGGGTTGAATCCAAGGTTGAGCATGCTAAGTATGCACTGTAGCTCTGAGCTCCATACTCAGTCTTAATTTTTTACTTGAGTTATTATTACAAATATTTACTGTATATAGTATAATATCAGTACATGTATGTAATGTGCAGTGAGCACATCAAGCTAATAAGAACTCTCATCTCCTTAAACATTTCTTGTGCTGAGTACCTTCAAACTTCTCTCTTCTAATACAGTACTTTATAAAATATGTAATACAGGACTGGCCAGATAGCTCAGAGGATTACAGCACCTGGCTTAGGCAGACGCTGGGTCGGGGTTCAATCCCTGGCGTGCTATACTGGCCCTGCTGAGACTGCCATTGAGCCTGGGAGTGGTGGTGCGCACCTGTAATCCCAGGGCTTGGGAGGCTGAAGACAGGAGAATCAGTATAAGTCCAATCTGTGTAGTGAGACCCTGTAGATATATCATACCGTATGACATATATATCATGCTGTGTTGCAGAATATTAGACTGTATCCCTGTGTGTAATTATGTTCTCGTCTGCCCATCTTCCTTTACCCCCTGCACACACATTCTTTCTCACCTCTGGCGACTACTCTTCCACTCTTTATCAGTTTTCGCTCTACATGGTTTGCAAATACGTTGTTCAGTGCATGTGTTTTAGGTACTGCTCTACCTTCTGTGTGAGCTGCTGCTTTTATGATTATATAATTCCCCTTTCTTTCTTTTGCAGTGTTTCTTTATATCTACCATATTTGACACTAGTACAACCACTCAGCTTAATCTTGATTATTGTTTGTTTAATATATTTTTCCTACATTTTTTGCTTTCCGTTTGCTTATATTGTGCATAGTTTTGATCTGCATAATAATGTTTTTTAATGATCAATGGGCATATAAAATGGTGGTCTCATAATGAACAAAGTATAGAAATCATACTTCCTCTTATACCATTTTATCCTCCACTATTTATAATATTATAGGATTAGATATTTAATCTCTTTATTTAGTGTCAAATAAGATATTGTTTTGATTTTTGTTTCAACAGTCAAACAATTTAGAAGACAAAAGAAAAGTCCTAGGGCTGGCCAAATAGCTCAGTGGATTAAAGCACTCTCAAGCATGTGCAAGGGTCAGGGATTCGATCCCAAGGCCTCCTGTGTTAGCCCTGTCTAGGGGCATGCTGAGACAGCAATTGAGTCTGGGTGTGGTGGCGAGTGCCTGTAATCCCAGCTCTTGGGAGGCTGTAAACAGGAGGATCACTCCGAGTCCAATCTAGTAGTGAGACCCTGAACACCCTGTCCACCCTTCCCAAAAATACAAAAATAAAGAACAAGTGCATCATATCTGTCAATATTTTTACTATTATATTTATTCTTCTTGAAATTTCAAGACTCATTTTGCTATTATTCCTCTCTCCATTGATTCTTTTTTTGGAAATCATATTTAGCTCTCTCTTCAGGGAGAAATGGCAAAAATTCTTGAAATTTTCCTTCATCTGAGAATATCATCCCTTTTGTGTCATTCTTGGTAGTGAAGGACTGAGTTTAAAGCTGTGTTAGCACCTGAAATATGTTATATCCCTTCCTTACATCCCGCGTTGCTGATGAGAAATCCCTTCATTTGAATTGCTTTTTTCCCCCTTCTCATTGCTTCAAGACATTGTCGTTTGTTTTAGACGTTACAGACTTGCTGCTCACTGGCTTGGTGTGATTTCTTTGGCCATGCGGCAGTCACTCAGCTTCTGGAGTATGTAGGCTTGTGTTGAGCCAAACTTGAGAAATTCTCAACCATTATTCCTGTGAATATTTTTTTCAGCTCTACCTTACTTCTCTCCTTTTGATAGGCTGATTACTTGGAGGTTAGATATTTTGTAGCGGTCCTGTGTGTCCTAGAAAATACATTCCTTGTTTATGCATGATGTTTTCCCTTTGTTTTCGGATTGGAAAATTTCTATTGTTCCTCTTTCAAGTTCATTGCTTTTTTAAATTCCACTCTCTCTATTCTTTTATTAAGACTTACCATTGGATTTTTATTTATTTATTTATTTTTATTAATTTTCTTGAGAAACAAATAGCAATAAGACAGTTTCAAAACCCATTAGTAGGACAGTTTCAATAATCAATACACTACATATTGTTGTCTTCATAGTGGTTATTCATAGTACAAGATGCAGACCAGATATCCTGTCCAAACACTATTAGGAAAAATCTTTCTTCTCATTGAATTAAGAGAAAGTAGCTGTATATCTGCCCTAACTATTTTGTATATACAGATACAAAATGGTCCTTCATTTGTATCACCTTTAAATAACAGTATTTTTCAGTTTTAAAATTTCTATGGTATTGCTCATCTTATCTATTTCTTTGCTGAAATCATTTTTTCATTTGTGCCAATTGTATTCATAATTGTTCATTAGAGCATTTTAGATTATTTTAAAATCTGTCAGATAATTCCAACATAACTATTTCCTTGGTATCATCAGTTAGTAGTTATCTTTTTAAAAATTCAGTTGAAATCTTCCTCAATCTTAGTATGGTAGA
>NW_004524742.1:403649-405375 GCF_000260255.1 Octodon degus
TTTGAATTTATTTATTAATATTATTGATTTGTTTGTTTCAATGTAAAAGTTTCAACACTTATCTATACCCACACAGATGTGTTCCACTTTGTCTACTACCCATTCATCTTTTATCTTGTTCATTCCTTTGGGTGTAATTTTTTTTTTTTTAATTTTCTGTATTTTAGGGAAGGGTCTACAGGATGTCCAGGATCTCACTACTACATCAGACTCATAGTGCTCCTCCTGTTTACAGCCTCCCAAAGTGCTTGAATTACAGTCACAAGCCACACGCCCAGTCTCAACTGCCATCTCAGCGCACGCTGAGGGTGAGGCTGGCACAGCAGGCCTGGGGTAATTTTTATTTTTCCTCAGATAAATCATTAGTTCTTTTTCACAGAGGTAGCAGTCATGAGATTTCTCTGTTTTTTTTTTTTTAATATCATAAAGAGGCTTTTTATTCTAAAGGTACCAATGGGTGTTCTAATTCTTTTGACAACTTTTCCCTCACATTTTACGTACGTTCTCTGTGGTGCTTTCGAATCAACATTTTTGTCATAGGCTTCATTTTTTATTCACTATGCTTTGCATTTCTTATTTTAAATCTTCAGTCATTTCAGGCTTTCTTCTTTGCTCTAATACAAATCTCCATTCCTTAAAATGCAAATATTCTGATTTGTTGTTGTGATTTCTGATTATATTTCATTGTGAATCATTTCCTCCAAATTTGGCCTGTCTTAAAAAAGGACTATTCTGCGAGTCTAACAGTGTCTGAATTATTGAAATTCAACTGTAGTTAATTTTCCCAGATGAATTTTGGACTTCAGCTGTCCAATGCAAGGTTTTAAATTTTGTCCACATAAACTCAAATCCTGTTTTTCCACATGGTATAGGCTTATGAATTTCTTAAAGAAAGTCTGTTTTTCATTGTATCTTATCTTTCTCTTTACCTTAAACCCAGGTCAAAGTCAAGGTTTGCTGTTACTCTCTTGAGCAGGAGGACAAGGATTCTCATAATCCTTTCCGCAAAAGCCGAGCACATTTGGAAGGAATCTCAGCTACATGCATAACTTCTGCTACGCATGGAACTTCATGCATAATTTCTGTTCTGACCTGTAGCATCATCTTCACCCCAAACCATGCTCTTCCACCTGTATGGATGTTAAATTTATGTCAGTGATCCCAGCTCTCACCTTCCTTTGGGACTAGAGAGTCATTCAGAGTCACAAGTTTGGCATTCTAGCTTGTTCCGTCTTCCTTTCAGCATGAGTCTTTTCCTTGTCTCTCAGGTTCAGGTATGTATTTTGTTTTTCATTACATTTTACTGTTCAACATTTTCTTTGAGCTAAGATGTTAATTACACAACTTTTACTCCTCTTTTCATTGGTATCTTAGAGACAACCAAATATATCATTAGTTTATTGGAATCATCAAATTATTACTTTTAATACTTTCTTAATAATGCAGAATGTATGAGCTCCATTATCTGCTGATCTTTTGCATTATTATTATCTTGTATTTAATTATCTTAAACTTCAAAAGTTACTACTATTAATACTTTTACACAGTAAAAGTTTTGTATTTAATTAACACATGCATACTTCCCAGGGTTTCTTTCCACTTGCCTGTCCATGTTTTATTTGGAGATTATTGTCTTTCAAAATGAAGAATTCTTTTTACTGAATATTATCACAGATTGGTGAGAATCAAAACCCTTAATTTTCTTTTTTCAGTATCTTGACTTGAA
>NW_004524742.1:405475-408366 GCF_000260255.1 Octodon degus
GTCTCTTTTAGTTTCCCGATCTCTTCCCAGTGGGCTTCATTGACAACATGGGGTGAGAGGGCTGACCGCATTAACTCTCAGCCCTGACTCCATCCCAGCAGAGAGTGGATGGAGCCCTCAGTGCTGTGGAGTTGAAAGTCGTGGGGACTGGAGTCAAGGATACTCTCTATCTTGCCTGCACTGCAGGTCAGGGGAGAGGACAAGCCAGAACTCATTACTGACAAGTTTCAAAGTACAGACTCTCTTCTTGGACTTTCTTTTACACTGCCACATTGGGGAAATTTGGTTAACTTAGCAAGATTGGAAGTCTAGGCCCACACTTAGCCTTTGTTAGCATGGATAAAGTGGGACTATATTTTCTGTAGTGTTTGGCTACAGCCCAGCAGTTATTTCCTAAGAGTTGCATTCCTACATGACTAAATCTTTCCTCCTCTTTCTGCTAGAGAAAGTTTCCACCTGTTCTTTGTTTAAGCCTATAGTTATTTTTAGTATTGCTTGCTTCTTCAGAAACAGCCTGACATATATAAGGCAAAAAGGAAAAGGAGATTCACCACCATGCCATTCCTGGTTTTCTAGTGTCTCTAGTAGGTCTACTGCCTCACTACCTTTTAGAGAGTTTGTCTATTTGTTTTCTACATCATGTCCAGGGATTCTGCTTGTACTTGATGGAAAGAATAGGGAAAACCCAGAATCAGAAGTCTTCCTGCTTAGTTATTTAAGAAACTATAAATTATTCCAGAGTGACTAGACACACCTTTTTATCTATGTACAACAGTGAGTGAGAGGTCTAGTTTCACTATACCCTCTTCAGCGTTTAATGTTGTTATTATTATTTATTTGGGTTTTTTTTTCCTGCATTTTAGGGAAAGGTCCAAGTGTGTTCAGGGTCTCACTACTAGATCAGACTCATAGTGATTCTCCTGTTTACAGCCTCCTAAGTGCTGGGATTATAGGCATGCACCACCACGCCCAGTATCATTTGATGTCTCAGTGTGCCCTGGGAGCAAGGCAGGCACAGCAGGCCCGGGGATCAAACCCCTAGCCCCTGCGTCTGCTTGCAGGCTCTTTAATCCACTGAGCTATTTGGCTGGCCTGTTTCACTATTATTTATTGCAGTCATTCTAATAGGTGCATAGTGATACCTCATCATGCTCTCAATTTGTATTTTCTTGAAGGCTGATAATATTGAACATCTTTTCATGTGCCTGTTTGCATGTTTATATGCTTTTTGGTGTAATATCTCTTCCTGCCTTTTTGCCCATTTTCTATTTAATTCTGATTTAACTTAATCAGTTTATCAAGAAAGTCAATTTTCCTAATTATTAGACCAACTTCTGTCAATACTGAAAAATAGAGAATAGAAACAACTTCGGTAGATAACACATGAGTCAGGGCAAGAGTTTCTCAATTATGCCACGTTAGCTCCCATTATTTTGGGAGGAAGCTTTCACTGTTGAAGGAAATTGTTGTATGCATCATAGTCTAACAGCATCCTTTAACTTTGTCCCTTAAATAACAGCCACATTTTCTCCCCAATCCCAGTTATAACAACAAAATTATCCCCAGATATGACCAAATCTTATCTGAGTGGTGAAATCACCCTCAGTTGAAAATCTCTCATAATAACCTGTATCAGTTAGAAAAAAAAATTGTTTTGAGTTCAGGATAGTCTAAGTGCCTAAGATAAGTGTCACTCTTTGTCAGCTAGGTAAATTTTATTTTCTATCCAAACTTTCTCCCTGTGATTTAATAACTCCTCACTCTACCAGGTCCACTGCTGCACACTCTCTCCCCTAACTTTTCCCAATTCTTTCCTGTATGATAGCATTTCATAGACTACATGTGACTCCACCTGTGACTATTATTTCTCTTACTTGCATACGGTTGTTCTTCATCAATATACAATTATCACGTGGTCAAAACCTCTTAGGGTCAAATGGAAAAGATGCACAAGCTCTTTGGCCTTTCCTGAAACTTCAGCACTACTTGTAAAGCTCCCACGATGTCATTGTTTCGCTTCTGGATTGGGATTTAAAAAAAATAAATTGTAAGCATCCAGTGTCACTTGCTTCTTCCCATTTTCCCCACATCTCCACATTTTTTAAAGATCACTGCAATTTCTCTAGAGCACATATTAACCCATTTTATTTCTGCTACCAAAACTTCATACTCTGTGCTTTTTCAAAAATAGTCTATCTAAATTCTCTTCTGCTCATTACTGTCAATTAAGATTATTTATATAAAAGAGCCAGAATATAACTTTATGACCCCAAAATGAAGGTAAGAAAATATTATCAATGAAATTACAAGAAATACTGTTTTTTGAAACATGAAAATAAAAATGTAGATGGGTGCTTTTATGGAAAATATAGTAGAACTTGTGATACAAAGAATACAAATGTCAAATTTCTCTCTGTGAAGGCCTGAGAGAATGTTTTCTCTCCGTGTGACTCTCAGGCATATTCTACATCATTGATCACTTTTCTCTGTGGCCCTGTAATCTTCTTGATCAGAAAATTTGGGACACCACTGAGTTACAGGATGTTACAGTACAGGTTCTCCTGTGTCCTGAGTCCTTACTGACCTTGAAAGACTAAGGCCAAAATGTTGGCTCATACAAAAGTTACTTTTTTTTTGTTATATAAGTCTTGCTTTATCTTGGTCATAACCTTCCAGCAGAAAAGTATAAAATTGAGGTATAAAAAGTAAAGCCATATTAATATGCTGAACTTTAAAAGGCTCAAGTCAACAACTTCTAACACTGCCAGTCTTGCAGATAACCCACTACTATTATAGACTACTGGACTATATTGGATTACTCTGCTGAATTCATGCACCTACAATATATGAATGGCAATGGAATTCACATCTCTGACAAAAGTAAACAAAAA
>NW_004524742.1:408466-425934 GCF_000260255.1 Octodon degus
GGATCACACCCTCATCTTTGGGCTTTCTAGACAGGTGCTTAGACTGCTGAGCTATCTCCTCAGCCAATTTAGACCAACAATTTTAGACCAGCAATTTTCTTTAAGTATTTTGAGATTTGCGTATGCATTTGTGTGTAGGGTTCCTTGCTCAGCCTACCCTGGTGGGGGGAGGGTGGTGTAGCACATGGTACCAGGGATTGAACCCTGGTCCCTGCACTTTGCCTAAGCAGGCACTTTAGACCACTATGCTATCTCACCAGCCCCTTGGGATTTGTTTTTATTGTCTTTGAGCATATATTATTTCTGTTTAGAAGTCAGCTGATACATTAATGCTGCATTTTTAAGTTAAAGTTTTTTTTTTCCTGTTTTTTTTTTTTTTTCCTGCTTTTTAGTTATTCTTTGGTCTTAGGTGTTTAGCAATTGCATGTCATGTGCCTATTTGTATCCTTTTATATTTACTCTGCTTCTGTAAATTAATGTCTTCTATTAACTTGGGAAAATTTTTATCTTTGTATATTGTGTCAGCCTTGTTCTCTATCATTTAGGAACTCCACTTTCAGATGAATTATAATATTTGAATATGTTCTATATTTTCCTCTTTTTAGTCCTATTCTTGGATCTTTCCATGCTTTTAATTTCAATGTTTTCTACTTTAAAAAAATTATTTGTTCATTTGTTACAGGGTATTGCTTCTCAGTTCAAACTCTTAGTGATCCTCCTGTCTCAACCTCCCTATTTCTGGGATTAGAGGCGTGTGCCACCAAGCTTGGTTTAAGGGCCAGCACAGCGTGCATCCTGGCAGTTGAACCCAGATCTTTATGCTTGCCAAGAAGCATAGACTGTTGAACTCTCTCCCCAGCCCTTGTACTTTTTTTATACCAGGAATAGAACTTAGGACCTTGCACTAAGTGTTTTCTATTGATTATCCTCCAACTCAATTTTGTCTTTACATACATGTAGTTTACCATTAAATTTTTTATTGCATAATTAATTAGATTACTTTATACACTTTTATTTCTAAAATACCTATTTTATTCATGCATATGTGTGTATATATATCAGTTGTTAAAAGTGTAGTTCTTCATTTTTTAACTTTGTCATCTTTCATCTCTTATAGGATATAAGTTACTTTTAATTATGTCTCTACTACGTTAAAACACATATTAGAGAAAATAAATATTTTCTGTGTTTATAAAATAAAAGACAATGTAGAGTAAGACTAGAAGGTTTATAGTCTCAACAAAATCAGGGAAAATATTGTGTTGCAGCTTGTTAAAATTCTGGGAAGATTACGCCTAGGTCATGCTGATTTGTAGAGCATAGTGGCCACAGTTTCAAATGAGAACCTGATGTATCTTTGCCTCCTAAGTCAGGCTTACAAAACTGCAGGAATTACTGTTGTCCATTACATACTTTAAGCTTCATTATTTTGCCTCAGACTCTACTGTCCTTCAGAGTTTGTTTGTAAGGGGAAGATTGACCTTGTCATTAGGCCCTCAGGTTTCCAGATTTATCATTTTAGCCCCGCCCATAGTCAGAACATCATTTGGTTTCTTAATATCCCAACAGATTTCAGTTTAGTTCATTTGCTTCTGGTGTACCTTCAGAATTAAAAAATTATCTTATGTAGAGAGTAGCCTCTTGCTTAAGGCCCCAATTCTTTCTCTCCAGACTCTATAGTTTCTAACTGTTCACCCAGAAAGCAAGTTTTATACCGGCAATGGTGCTGTGTCTGTGCTCAGAATTAGCAATTGCTAGAGAGCGAGAATATGTGGCTGCCACCTCCCTCTTTGCAGGGCACTTTCCCCCTCTGAAAAAGTCCTCTTTGTAGTTCTCACTGCTTCCATGGTTCTCATATCTAGAAATTATGATTTATTCCCAAAAGTTTCTGGTCTTTCTTTTACTGTATGATTCTTGACCTAATACACTCTGCCTGGAATCAGATTTGCTTTGATATGCCTTACCTATATCATTTGTATTTATTTATAGCAAGGGAGAATTCTGTTTAGACATAGCCTTATAATCATTACTAATGTTATTACATTCAAAGACTTTTTGTGAAACCTAAAGCTGGGTGCTCTACTAATCCTAGTGTGGTCTACTTCATTTGTTATAACAAATTTTTGAGAGGAAAAACAACTGTTAGAGTCATTTTCTAGAGAAGAAAAATGGAGGCATATAGATTAACTATCCCAATGTCAAATTCTCAATGGTTGGTAAAGTGGAGACTTTTAGTTTAGATTGCTAAGCTTCACTACCTGCTATAGCACCCTTCTAGGATGTAGGACATTATTATCATTTCATGTCTTTTGTATGCATTTTCTTTTCTTTTCTAAGTAGGAGAAATCCTTAAAGTGCAGGTCACATATTTAATATTAAGTTAATAACACCACTCTTATTGTAGACACCTGAAAATATATCGACATAACATTTTGATAACATGTATAATCTAAGTGTGTGTAGCAAAACTCCTAATAAACATGCATTATTTAGAAAATGAACCCAACATGTGGCATTGTCTTCTGAGTCTCTGCTCATGCTGATTTCTGATGGTTCTGTGGAATTTTGTGTTAGTTTTTAGGGATAATGAGTTTGGTTTAATTTCTTTACCCCTCTCAGCCAAGTCTTTCCACAATGTTGCTTCTCCCATGGGGTCCTTGCTAATAAATATTTTAATTGAATGGCTTTATAAAAATGAGCATCTATATGATCATCGAGACACCCCACAGATGTGAGGAGAGATTATGAGTCCAAACGAGATTGGAGAGGCAGATCCAGGTTTGATCCAGATACGGCATAATCACAAACCCTGATAATAAGGGAATCCAAGTTCACACAAGATTAGTAAACATAATGAAATGAAACTTTAAGTACTTATTAAGTTGGCTTTCAGTAAATCATTGATGTTTATTAAAAATTAAAGATTGACACAATTTCCAGCCGTGGGAGGACAATACTGTTAATCACATATGAATTTCAACTACTATGTAACTTCATCATTCATGGTCTTTTTTCACCTAGGTAGGGGGCAATTGTCTAGGTTTTTGACCTTATGCAAATGAAAATAGCATAATTTCTGCTTCCATGTCTATAGAGAATAGAATTTCTCTTGTTTCTCTGTTTTTCCCAAGGTGCCGTACCCATTCACAATTCATTTCATTTTGCATAAATTTTAATCTCCATATTTTGCTTTTTTACTTTTTGCTGCTAGGGATGGAACACAGCACTTCACACACACTAAGGAATGTGTTCTACCACTGCGTATCATCCCCACCCCCTACTATTATTCTTGTGCGACCATAATCTTCACATGAATATTATGTAACAAATCAAAATTTTACCAAAAGAAAGCTACCTTAAAAGAAATTTCCATGTTCTTATGAAAACCTTTTCCATATTAATTCTCTATATATAATTAAAATCTAAATGTCATGTAAATATTCTAATACTGTTTCAGTATTTAATTGAAAACTTTTAATAGCCCTACCTGTGAAATATTTGAAGAAAAATGTAAAATAGTTCTAGAAAATTATCTTCTCCATTCCTAAAATTGATGTAAGTATGTCTTGAGAAATGAAGTTGAAACTCTCAGATTAAATGCCATCTCACTTGGACAGTTTGAACTGTTAGATGCAAAAAGATGAGGAAGAGCAAATGATATTGCTGGAATGCAGTGAGTCAGTAAATACTTTTGTTGGGAAGTTGCAAAAGGATTTCAAAGTTGATTCAATTGGGTCTCGAAAGGCAAAGGGAATGACAAGCTGTTGGGAAGATTGTAGCTCTTTACATGAATACTATTTTGATTCAAGCAATAGTTGAAAGTTGTTTATAAAGAAATACTTGTTTGATCATAATTACTAGTTGATTAATCTAAAAATCAAACTGCCCATGAAATTTTAACTGAATTTTATGGTGTCTCAGGAATATTGGAATGTACAATTAATTGTATTTGATTCCATGTTTCTAATGGGAAAGAAAATTGGGCATATGTAACCATTTAGGTTTAGACTGTCAAAAGGGGCATAAGAATCTGGCTAAAGTAGAATTTCTCAGGTGTTTTTTGAGCAATGCCAAGAGTCCCTTCCTAGACTGTAGTTTCTCAGTTGCCTTTAACTACTGGCTATCTTTTTTGTCACCCACATCTGAGACCAGTCCTCATTCAGGCTTGCTAAAATAAATTGAAAAGCAATGGGAATGATAATAATGACAACAGTAATGATAAGAACTAATCACAAATACAGCACATGTTTTAATTTCCTAAGTTTTATTTCACTTCTAATGCTTCCACCTTTTTTGTTAATTTTTGTTAGAAATTTCTTCACTTATACCTCTTATCATTCATTATTTTCTCCATGACCATTTCTGCATTCAAAAACAGTTGGGAATATTTTAGTCCATCCTACAATTTAATTCATGAGAGGAAGGGCCAGATCAATTTCTTGGGCTGTCCTTGGATCCTGGGAAACTGTGTCTGCTCTTATCCCTCAAGTGCCCTTTGCATATGGCAGCCTTGTGGAGCCATAAAAGTTCTTCATCCTCCTTCTCAGGGTAAGAGTTCTCCACTGCTTCACATATACATACCTATATTAGTGCACCACTCCTCTTTCTAAAGAAAAAGAGATGAACACAGTGGTGATTTTGTCCTTATCAAGAGGTGGGTGGTGGTTATTTGTTGACTTCTTTCAGTAATAAATATATATAATATATATTTATATTATATCAAGATCACTATTGTGTTTTCTGCTCCCAGGTTAAACAAATCAAAAAAATGGTTTATTAAAGTCACTGTCTCCCAAAAAATAAACCATGAAAAAAAAAATAAAAAATAAACCATGAACTAGGTCTATCACCATGCACTAAGCTAAAGTCAAAATGGATTAAAGATATAAACATTAAAACAGAAACACTAAATCTCCTGTAAGAGAAAGTAGGAGGAACTCTTGAAGCCATAGAGGTAGGCAAACAGTTCATGAATAAAAATCAAATTGCACGGATAACATTTGAAAGAATTAACAACTGGGATCACCTCTTATTGAGAAGTGTTTGCACATCAAAAGAAATTATCAAAAAAGTGAAAAGACAACCCACAAATTTGGAAAAAATCTTGACTAATAAGCACTCAGACAAAGGTGTGCTCTCCAGAATTTATAAAGAACTAAAAAACACTGGGACCCCAAAATTTAGAGACCCAATCCAGAAATGGGCATCGGAGATAAACACATGCTTCTCAGAGGACAAAATTAAAGAAGCAAATAAATACATGAAAAAAATGCTCCACATCTCTAGCCATCCACCAAATGCAAATTAAAACAACAATCTCACCCCACAAATAATGGCTATCATAAAGAAATCAACCAACAACAAATGTTGGAGAATCTGTGGACAAAAAGAAACTGTTCTCCTCTGTTGGTGGGAATGTAGACTGGTGAACCATTGTGGAAATCAGTGTGGAGACTCCTTAAAAAACTAGGACTAGAAATCCCATAAAAACCAGCTATCCCCCTACTGGGAATTTTCCCAGAGGAACTGAAAACTTCATATCCTAGTGATATATGTGTACCTATGTTTATAGCAGCATGATCTGTGATAGCCAAATCTTGGAAACAACCAAGATGCTCGTCACCTGAGGAATGGATGAAAAAGATATGGTATTTTTATGCAATGGAGTATTACTTAGCTTTAAAGAATGATAAACTCAAAGACTTTATATATAAGTGGATGCCACTTGAAGATATACTCATAAGTGAAAAAAATACCCACATGTATAAATATCATATAGTCTAGTGTGAGAACTCAAAAGAAGAAATAATAGAAAGGTATAACACAATTAAAAGGAAAGTGAGAAATTTAGGATTAGACAACGAGAGGGCAAGGAGAAAAGCTAGGAAACATGACAGGGGCAAAGCCATACATTTATATGCACAAGATTGAAGACAATGATCCTGAAAATCTTCAGCATGTTTTTGAAACTAGCAGTTAATTGGTAGGATTCTCAACCTGACTAACCATATGCTGATACCTGTGAACTAAGCAACTGCACTGAAGATAGCAATGTGTAATACCAGTGTCATGTTGGAATACCTGTCATTCTTGTCTTCTAAATACCGATGTCATACCAAGTACTGCCATACTGTCTCTCAAGTAAATATTTGTTTCAAAAAAAAGGAGGTAATAAATGAAAACAAGAGATAAGAAAAAAATGTCATAGGAATGTTCTGCTACAATGCTGTATATGGTTAGATTTCTAAATTTCTGTGTGAAAATATGTAACTGTTTATTCCTATTTTTAAAATATTTTTTTAATTTTTTTATTTTTTGCTTCATATTCTGTAGGGATTTAAAGTTTAACATATCAGTACTTGATGGAAAATATCTGTTTCATATTCTGTCTAAGATGTTTGATATTCAGACAGGTAGTGAAGTGAAGCTCAACTGCTTATATTATACAGTAATTATAATAAGCTTCTGTTCTGGAGGGTTAACAACTTAAGGTTGCAGACCAAAAATTAGAGAAAAAGAAAGTCTGCAAGTATAGCCAACATTTTGGCCCTAGCCTTTGAAGGTCAGTGAAGACTCAGGACATAGGGGAATCTGTAGTGTGATATCCTGTAACTCAACTGTGTTGCTAATTTTCTGATCAAGAAGATTATGGTGCCATGGAGGAAAGTGATTGATGTTGTAGAGTGTGCCTAAGGATAGTCACATGAAGAGAAAACATTCTCTCAGGCTTTCACAGAGAGCAAATTGGCCAAGCAATGGCTGTGACTCATCCTCATGACTGACACTCACAAAGGATCTACAAACTGCAGTATAGGGTTTCAGGATAAATCCTGAGGGGATTCGACTGACCTTGTCAGATACAAAAGTTACATTTCTTGTATATAGATCTTGCTTTATCTTGGTCTTATCCATCCAGCAGAAAAGTACAAAAATGAGGTATAAAAAGTAAAGCCATATTAATAGGCTGAGCTGTAAAAGGTTCAAGTCAACAACTTGTGACACTTCTATTCCTCCAGAAAACCCACTACTATTATGGACTATTGGACTGCATTGGAATATTTTGCTGAATCCACACACCTACAATATTTAAATAACAATGTAATATCCTTCTCTGACTAAAGTAAACAAAAAAGGGGATACAAATGAAGGACTATTTTATATCTATATTCAAGTTAGGATAGATATACAGCTACTTTGTCTTAATTCAGTGAATAGAAAGAGTTGTTCTATTAGTGTTTGTGGACAGTATATCAAGTCTGCATCTTGCAGTATGAATAACTACTAAGAAGACAACAATTTGCAATGTATTAATAACTGAAACTATCCTACTAATCTGTTTTGAAACTGTCTCATTGCTATTTGTTTCTCAATAAAATTATCTTTAAAGAATAAAATCACTGTCTCTGATAGCAATTTTTTCAGGCCCAAGGCACCAGGTTCAGTAAGACACAGGTCTGTTCTCAAAAAGCTTACAGTGTAGGAGTTGACAAGAACGCCATGTATTTCTATGAATGGTGGCTAGGGAGAAAATAGATTTCACTCTCATTGCCACTGTAGAAGGGCTGTTTGTTTTCTGTAAGGATCCAAGTAGCAATAGGGGATTTTGCTATTGAACAAATGAGATGTTTCACCAAAATAATATGCATATAAACATTTTAACTTTTCTGTTCCCTTTGCTTCTGAAGTCTTAAGTATAAACACTGGTTCTGGTTTATTACTTGACCAGCAAATACAAATTCATTCCCAAACCTTATTCACTGAAGTCAACGAGTCTAACAAAGGAAATACCAGTTAAAATGACAGGAAATAATACCAGTCCAAAGTCAGTAGGTTTGACGATTAATGCAGCTCTGCCACAGAGTGGGAGTGCATGCATGGTTTACTGGGTCTGCAGTTTGTAATAGAAAAATACCACTTAGCTCTGAATTTTCTGATGAGACTATTCATTTCTAGATCCATTTCCAACTACAGAAATTATTAATAGAATGTAGTTTGGCCTACATATAAATAGAAATTTTATAACCAGGATCTTGGGTAGAGAGTCTTCTAGAATCCTCTCATTGCTTTTTGGCCTTCATCAGTGTAAATAATGGCATAGGCTGTTCTGGCTCTAAGAGGAGTTTGTTGGCTTTAACAAGGATGAAGTTTTCATTTACTCCATATTTTTCTGTATAAGAGCTCCTGCTGGAAAATATGTGAATCATGTGTTCATATTTACTGTGGAGCAATTTTAGTTTTTTGTTACATAGGTTAAGAAAAGAACATTTAAGAGAAATACTTCAAAGGATTTGTTGTTAATTTCAGCATTCTTTGGCTGGTAGTTGTGAAATACTTGTTTTAAAATTTTTATGTGAGTATGTATTTTCCCTATAAGAGATATATGCAGGATAAATGTCTCTGCATTCTAATTTAGATGCTTTTTTTTTTAACTAAACATGGGGATTGAGGAGTTACTGTTTACCAATACAGAAATGGAAATGCAAAGGCAAAAATCAAGATTAAATTGAAGAAGAGGTTTTCTTTACATCTAAAATCTACCATCCTCCCTTCTTCTTTTCTCTGCTCTGACCCTTCCCTTCTCTCTTTCTCCTAACATTCCAGGACAATAGAAATCCTTATGTTGGTATCAACGTCATCAGAAAAGTTATGAATGCATAAAGCCCCTACATAACAGTGCTGCCACAGGGAGAGTGACGCAGAGATGTATGGACGGCATCGACATGATGAATATCTGCACTTTTATCTTTCATTAAATGAAGTAAATATTATCAATTTTGTTATTTTCAATATCTTATTGTCTTAAAATGGATTGAAGAAACTTACTTTTCTTCATCTGTGAAAAAATATGTTCTAGATAAAGTTATCATTGAAAATATAGTTTCACAGAAAGCCATCGCTCCTATTTAGGAAATTTTATCAGGTGCTCTAAAAACCACTCTGTTAGTTTACTTGTAAATAATCAATATGCTAATTACAAGTAATGCTTCCATTTATTTACTTGTGTGTAATAAAACTGAATTTTTTAAAAGCCCATTTTATTTCAAGATCTGCTTGCTATAATTTTTTACTTCCTGTTATTTTCTCTTCTGCATTTTCTTTTCTGCCAACATTTATATATGTGCATAAAAATTAATGTAATTAGTTACAGGGTAAAAGACACACATCCCATTTGTATGCTGTATTTAAGGGTTGCTAATATTGCTCTTGCTTTATCTGTATACATCTACTATATCAACATATTAAGAAACCTTTCTTCTAAGGATTCTAAGAGTTTCATTCACATTATCATGTTATTTTTTTTTTCCAGTGGACCAGATATTGTGTAGCACACAGAAAATAAAAATTAAGAGTGAGGTCAAGACTCCAAATCTTCATCTCTGATCACAACTACATTATCTAAAATGATGATTAACATTCATTGAGCATATACTGTATGCATTTGACAACATCCTACCAGTACCAGTGGCAAGTGCTAATTGCATAACCAGGATTCATTTACCTTAGAAAGTAATTAATGATTTCAGAAGCTTTTTTAAACCTCTATATTTTTTAGATCAGAGGCACAGGATGCAAACTACCAATTCTAAATTGTTCATCACGATAAAAATTTACCTAGTCAAAAGTTATAATCCTAATTTTAATGCACTATATAATTAACCAGAGGCTTTTGAACTTTGCTTTAAGCACTGTAGATAGACCTGAGGGCATTTGCACTGAGCTGTATCTCTTGCCTTTTTTTATTATTTTATTTTGAAACAGAATCTTTCTAAGTTGCTTATACTGAGCTCAAACTTGTGATCCTCCTGCCTCAGCTTCTCACAATGCTGGGATTATAGACATGCTCCACCACATTTGGCTCCAACATTTTTTAGAAATGGATTCAAGAAGCAATATGAATTACATGCTTGTCATAGCCCAAGAAATAGATTTCATAATTTTCTGATAAGAGAAAGAATACAGTCTAAAAACCTTAGCTCAAGTAGACAACAGATTCCTCAGATGATTTTTTTTTTACCATAAGCAAATATGTGTAGGATATGTGGGAGTGGACTAGTTGCCCTCCTTGCCCGGTTTCTTTCCACCATGGGAAACAGGGCTAGAACTAATCTTGGAGAGTAAGGAGAAGTTAGTCATCCAAAGCACTGAAGGTAGTGGCATTGGTTTATTAGTTCACTTACTAATTGGGAAGAAGCTGTCACTGCCCATTTTCCACAGGTGTCCCACACTGGTTCGTCAAGCACGTGGTCTTTTCACCCACAGGAGGCTAATTTAAATGGCTATGCTACTCACAATTAAGCCATCGGTTGATGGAACCTGTGATTGTTAGTTTAAATTCTCTTTCAAAGGATCTTTGCCAGAGTATTTAAATACAGAAAAAAGCTCAAGAAAGTGATGAAATGTCTTGGTACACTGAATACAAAGTGATATTCTTTCACAGAATACAATTACCAAAAGTAATCGGTCTATGTTAAATTGCACATTCTATGAAAAAGCAATGCAGTGAATTGTATGAAGCCTGAATATTTTTGCTAGAAATTTCACAGACCTTCTTTTTATATTTTTGCAAAAGTGAAATTTATCAGTTACTTCATAGGTGATCAACTTTGAAACATGCATCTGCAAATCAAAGGTATCTTTTCATTTTAATTTAATTGGTTTCTCATCAAAGAAGCTTGATGTAGATATTTATTGGCAAAATAATGGTGCAGATGCACTTTCAGTTTGACTGTAGTACAGTTAACTTCTTTTATTTTTTATTGTAATGGTGTGTATTTATCCAATATCAGCCATGCAGGAATTTGAAAATCACTAAAAAGTCTCATACCGAAGTGTAGCCTTTGAAGTGCAAGTCTGAAAAGTTGATGTGTAACCACTTTTTAGTGTGCTTGCAAAATCTATACTGATCCTCATAACAACCTTGAAGAACAGGCATCTGTTTTAGGGTCATCCCTCTTTGTGGACGAGTCAATCACTAGCCCTCTTGGCATGTTTCTTCTGTAAGTGGAATGCTCTCTTCATCAGTGCCTGTATCACATGAAATATATTAGCATGCTAGCTGGTTGTGAGTCTTAATGAATGTGTATACTTGGGGATGTGCATAAGGAAGAAAATGGTCCTGGACACCCCTCTGTTATGTGAATTGTTTCTAAACTTCTTCCTATAATCCAAGTCTGCTGAGAACCACTGATGCAACATTTTAGGCTCTAACAATCTGTTCCTATATTCATTTATTTATTTTCCATAACTTTATTGAGAGACAAATAGCAATGAGACAGTTTCAAATAAAATTGGTAGCACAGTTTCAGTAATTAACACATTGCATACTCTCTTCCTAGTGGTTATTTGCTGTACAAGATGCAGACATGATATCCTATTTACAAACACTATTAGAATACATCCCTCTGTTCATTAAGGGAATGTAACTACATATCTATCCTAACCATTTTGAATACACAGATACAAAATGGACATTCATCTGTATCCCCTTTTTCTGTTTAGTTGTCATTTGAATATTATAGGTGTGTTAACTCAACAAAATATTCTAAAAGAGTCCAGTAGCCCATAATAGTATTGGGTCTTCTGCTTGACTGGCAATGTCAGAAATTGTTGACCTGAGTCCCCTACAGCTCAACATAACAGCATGGCTTTACTTCTTATACTTCGTTTTTATACTTTTCTGCTGGATGGTTAAGACCAAGATAAAGCAGGACCTATGCAACAAGAGTTGTAACTTTTGGATCTGATAAGATCAGTCAAATCCTCTTAGGATTTATCCTGAGATCCTGTACCTCAGATTGTTGATCCTATATTTAAATGATCAGACCAATACCTGATCTGTTTTCACAGTACCTGGAACACTTTCACTGAATCATATTGAAGGGAGCTCCCATCTTTCTATCATCTGAGAACAATACTGTCATCTCTATGTGGATATTTCCCTAGGGAAGTACCCTAGGAAAAGTTTCAGAGCTTCTCAAATGACAGGCAATCATTCAAGTAATCATCCTACTACAGGTCCTCAATACAGCTAACGGGACCAGCAAATGCAAATCAAATCTCCTTTTGCAAAGAAAATTAAATGTTGGCATTGGGGAAGAAACTTGGCTTTCTTAATTAAAAAGTAGCTGTGATGGTTGGTTGAAAACTGGGGCAAAGTGGTTTTGCTTACTATAAATGAAAAAAATTTTCGTTAGTGCTGTGTTCTGAATATCCCCAGAGCACATTTCCAAAGGTTGCAAGCCTCTATCTTCTCTGTGTTGATTCTCAAGCACAAGGTTGCTCTAAGCTGTGATTAGAACAATCAACATTCAAATTTCAGGTTTGAATGGGTTTTTTTGTCCAGTTTTCTTGTCTTTAAACAAAAAATTCTCTGTTGTAATTCTCTTCTCTGTGGTAATCATTGCTTTCTAGATCAGAACACATGCCAAAGAAGTCAACATTTGCAAAACTAGTTCAATTTGATGAATGTCAGCTGCTTCCCACATGCCAGGCATGTACAAGAACCGATAGGTGCTACATAAATGAGTAGCTGCACTTTCAAAGGAGAAAGAGATGTACACAAATAGTTCTAGTGCAAGCCATATTCTTTTAATAAAGGTGCATGATAAACATGGATGTTTCTCGCTAGAAGAATCTACAAGATATCAAAGAAGTGAAAACATTTGACCTAAGCCCGGAAGACAGTATATTCCAGAAGTCAGTAAAAGACCTTGGATTACAGAAAGGAGAAAACAAAAGCATTCCAGGCTGGGGAGACAATATGAATAAAGATATGTGGCACAACAATGTATTGTTAGACAAAGAAAATCAGTACTAGCAGTAGGAAAGGAAAGAGGTAGTTGCAGTTTAAGGGGCAGACTGGGGAATTTTGAGAAGATTGCTAGGCAATAATAAGCAATTTTAATTTCATTTTGTTAAGGACAGGAATGCTTTATGAATTTATAAGTAGAAAAAGGAGGATTGCTTACGATATTCAGGAAGTTGAAGATAGAAATGACTCAATCAGTTAAGAAATAGAAATTTTACAAACCACAAAACAATACTGGAAAGAGAATTTAAATAAATTTCACCCATATTGACTTGGCAGGAAGCCATTTTCAATCTTAAATGTCAATACTCCGAGTCACTATTTGGAATATATTTCAAACCAAAGTTGCCTGAAGTTGTTTGAAGGTTCCTATTATATAGAAAATAGTAAGGAGGTATTTTTATTCAAAATAGTTGCTGGGAAGAATGATAGCATGAAGTGATATTTTCCTTTATACTAACAAAGTGGTATAATAAGCAATCTTAGTCACATTGTTTTGAAATCACAATATCCTCGCATGATTTAATCATTTCATTTGGAAATGATAATGCTAAAAACAGTAAGCATCCAGGTGCACCACCCTTTGCTGCCTTTCTGAGTTCTCTGCACTGTTGAAGAAGGATGGTACCTTTGCTTTTGCTTCACCTACTTAAAGAACTCCAGGATTCTGCAGCTCATAGATTTAACATAAGGTGAAGAGCGTGAACAGCAAAGGGTGATTCATCCCTATTATTATTTTCTTTGTGAGGAAAACGAGTTGGTTGTTTGTATTCCTTTACTGCAGTATGGCTTGGCAGTTTTAGTCACGTGTTCTGGTGTGATTGTCTCTTTAATGCACTGGATTTTTATATCTCTTTGCACTGAAATCTCAAAGTGTATCCTTATTATCATTATCATTTTCCAATCAGGGCCTTTTCTATTTACTTATAATTTAATTTTAATTCTTTTTTGGTGTTTTAAATATGTCAAACCTAGATAACACTAACTGGGGTAATATTTACCCTTTTATTAAAGGATATGACACATGTACAACTCATAATTGACCTAGTTTTTCTTATCCCAGGAAACCTGGGATTTTTTAAAGAGTTCTTCTTTCCTGAGACACACAGGAAAAGGAAATTTAGGGGCTTTAGCTCTATGAGTTAAAACCAGATTTGATTACTCAGGTTTTGTTTTCTCACAGACCCATGCTGTCACAAATCTATCAGACATTTTAACCCAGAAGTTATAATGAAAATGACCAAATAGTAACAAAGATTTCGAACAGAAGAATATGATTGATAATAATGCTAAGATTGAACCAAAAGTTGATGTTCTTGATTGTTTAGAAGGAAGCAAATTCTGCATTGCTATATCTGTGTTCACGACTACACAGGAATCCCCCTTCTCAGAGTCTTCATATTTCTGTATTTGTGGACTTCTATGTGAATACATGGATTTCAAACATGACAGGATGAATTACAAAAAAGAACTAATTCTTCCTTCAATATAGCTAAAAGACAGTAATAGGAAGGAAAGGGCGGTTTAACTAAAATTCTTTCTTAAGTATTTTTTTGGATCACTTTTCATAAAGAACCATGAGAAACTTCTCAATTGCTGATTCCACACATAGGATGTTGATTGTCAATGTGAGTTTTTTTAATCTATGAATAATAACTGTAATGTTATTAAAGCATAAACAAATGAAAGCATCATTCAAATTTTATTCATTCATTTACTATTATTAGCATTTGGGACACTCTTCATGTAGCCGTCTTCCCTGGCCATGACCTGGTTTGCTCTTCAGACTGGTCCTCTGCAGTTCAAACAGTATAACATCTTCTCTTTATAGACATCCTCACTACCAGATTTTTCTATATATTTATTCATTCATTTGCTGTCTGTCTTCGTTCTAGGAGGTAAGTTTCATGAAAGCAGGAACATTTCTTTGTTCACCACTGCGTTCCCAGTGTCTAAATTTGTCTGAAAAAAAAAAAGTTAGGGCTGGCCAAATAGCTCGACAGGTTAAAGTGCCTACTTAGGGAGATGTAGGAGCCAGGAGTTCTATCCTGTGGCCTGCTGTGCCAGCCACACTCCCAGGGCATGCTGAGGCAGTGATTGAGACTGTGCATGGTGGTGTGAGCCTGTAATCCCAGCACTTGGGAGGCTGTAAACAGGAGGATCCCTACAAGTCTGAACTACGCAGTGAGACCCTGTACCCCCTGTCCAAATAAATAAATAAATAAATAAATAAATTTGTCTGAAATGAGACAGAAACTCAATTGTCTTCCACATACAAGTTTTATGAATTTGGAACTTATTGCTCACTGAATATAAAAAATGTTTATTGTGAATGGAGATGTATCTTTCATAAGAAATTTTAAAGCTCTTTGATAGAGACATATACAAGTTAAAGCATTAAAAATAGGAAAATACTTGTGTACCCCACTTTCATCAGTGTTGTAACCATAATGCTGTGGACTGAATAGTGTCCTGTCCAGCCACAAATCCATGCAGTGAAGCTGTAGCTTCCACGGTGACCACTTCTGAACTTGACTACTTTTGGTCATAGCATTTTTGACTAACAGTTCAAGTTAAGTAAATCATAGAGAAAAAGCCTAAAATAATGGGAATAGTGTGACTTTTAAAAAGAAAGACTTGAGCTCCTCTACCATCGAATGATACATCAAGAAAGTGGGCATGTTAGGCCAGGAAGCTCTCACTAGAAGCTGAATTTGTCTGCATCTTGATCATGGACTCCCTATTTTCCAGAACTGTAAGCAAATTAATTTTGGATATTTTAATCCACTTATTGTTATGGAAGCCTGAGCCAATACTCATACTAATGTTTTTAAATGTTCAACAAAATTGCTTAATCTTTCAGAATATTTATTTATCTTTTATTGCTACATGTTGGTAGTATCTTATTATATTCATCATGAGGAGTTGATACACATACATGACATTTTAAAGCTTTTATATTAACATCTTCTCTCCTCTCCTCTTTCCCACTTCATCTCTTAGACTCATAGATACCTATATTAATTTGCATATAATTTTTAATGACTACAATAGGAAATTTTCTTATGCTCTTACTCTATTGTCCAGGTCTTATAAAGCTCATACTATTGATCACATAATTTGAAAGTCTAACAGTTCTCAAAGACCCAAGCTGGGGGCTGGGGAGATAGCTCAATGGTCTAAGCACCTGCCTGAAAGCACAAAAACCAAGTTCCATCCCTGGTACCACAAGTTGTGCTGCCCCAAACCGGGCATGGTGATGCATGCCTGTAATCCAAGTACTAGCGAGGCTGAGACAGCAGGGTCACTCTGTGTCTGAACTGCTTATTAAGATACCATAACAAATAAATAAATATTTTTAAAAATCCAAGCTGAAATTTCTGTGTTTGCTTCTATCAACTTCATCATTTTTTGTGATTGGTTCCAAAATTTGATGGCATTGAATTAACAAGGACACAGGTTGGCTGTGAGTGAATAACCACTGCTTCGACTTTAGGTTTGATAGAGGAGAGAGACTTCAACTGACAATGTTTTGTGAGATAAGAAAATAGAGGATTGTTTGTTAAGATTTCATGTAGTCCTTGTACCTTATGAAGGCAAAAGACCAAAATCATTAATACACAATAATCCCTATGCTCTGCTGTGCTATTTTTTTTTAGATGCAAATCTAGTACATCCAGAAAGTCAAACTGATGTTGTCAAATTATTAATTCTGTGATACCTCCAAATATTTGTTGTCTACATTTTCAAGAGTCAAAAGTTACAGGTGTCTGTGAAAGAGAAGAAAAATAGCTATAGCTAAAGTTTCACCAAAATAATGATTATTTTAAAAGTTACATTGGCTATTTTTTGCATACATTATGTACTAATAATGTTAATGGACTAAGCAGGCACATACATTGTTTTAATTAACAACAGCTGTGCTATAACAACATTTAAAAAGTTTATTATGTGATCATCTATTAGGAATATGCTACCAGTGGATTTTAATATATACATTATAAAAAGTTATTGAGGGCCGGGGAGATGGCTCAGTGGAATAAGCGCTTCCCTGCAAGTGCAAGGGCCTGAGTTCAATCCCTGGTTCCGAAAAAAAAAAAAGTTATTGAAGACCACAGCTATGTCTTGGAATCATTCAAAAATATTAATAAAGCATTTATGGTTATATTTTAATTTACAGTGTTATCATCTTTCAAACAGGTGCCAGGAATCAGGTACTAATGCACCACTCTGGACAATAGTACAGTAATGGTTAGCTGTTTCCCATGAGGATGTGTTAAACATCCTTCTTCAGTGCTACTTTGGAAATACTGATGGGATGATAAATTCTTAAATCTCAACAGAAAAATAAAAGTCCTCTATAAAAAAGATAGGCAACAAATAAAAAATACCATTCTGAAGGTTGTCTCTTTACTCTGTTGATTGTTTCATTTGCTGGGCAAAAATTTTAAAATTTAATATTCCATTTTTTGACTCTTAGAGTTATTTTTTGTGTTATTGGAGAATTGTTCAAGAAAACTTTGCTTGTGCTTATGTTTTCTTTTTTTTAATTAATTTTATTAAGAAAGAAACAGCAATGAGACAGTTTCAACACAGGTTAGTAAGACAGTTATAATAATTAATACATTGCATACTGTGGTCTTCATAGTAGTTATTCATA
>NW_004524742.1:427629-428494 GCF_000260255.1 Octodon degus
AAAAATGGTTTAGTATAAAGGTAGCCATAAAAGTATATGTGTGTGGGGCCAGCAAGATAGCTCAGTGGACGAAAGCACCTGCTTAGGCAAGTGCAGGGACCATGACTGAATCCTCGGCCCCACATGCCACACCAGGCCAGCCCCCAGGGCAGGCTGAGCTGGCCACAGAGTCCAGTATGCCTGTGATTCCAGTGCTGGGGAGATTGAAAACAGGAGGATCACTGAGTCTGAGCTGTATAATGAGACTCTGTAACAACTAAATACATTTTTAAAAAGTGTATGGGAGCTCAACAGATTAAAGCACCTGCTTAGGCAGACGCAGCAGCCAAGGATCGATCCCTGCCATGCCATGCCAGCCCTGCCCCAGGGGACACTGAGACACCTACGGAGACTGAGACTGGCTATGGTGGTGCGTGTCTGTAATCCCAGTTCTTGGTAGGCTGAACACAGGCAGATCACTATGAGTCCAATCTATACAGTGAGGCCCTGTAGACCCTGTAGACCCTGTCCTAAAGTTTAAAAAAGAATTAAAAAAATAAAAACATATGTGTCTGTATATTTTATATATCTTTTGCTTTTTTTCTTTCATTTGGAAATATTTTATTTAAAATTATTATTCATAATTTTGCATTTCTACATGTCTGTTTCATGAATTTATACTTGAGTGGCAGACTTTTAAGGCTGATCATAAGAATATTATTCTGAATCAGTAGTGACATTATTAGGAGTACTGATGTAATGATAACATTTTCTTTTCCTTATGTAGCTCACACTGGTTCTTTAACTCACTATGTACTTCAAGCTGGCCTCAAACTCATGGTGATCCTCCTGCATCAGCCTCCCAAATGCTGGAGTTACAGGAATG
>NW_004524742.1:429963-431226 GCF_000260255.1 Octodon degus
TAATAGCTGAATAATACTCCATTGTGTAAAAATTCCACATATTTTTCATCCATTCCTCAGGTGATGGGCATTTTGGTTGTTTCCAAGATTTGGCTATCACAAATTGTGCTGCTATAAAACATAGGCACACATATATCCCTATGACATGATGTTTTCAGATCCTCTGGGAAAATTCCCAGTAGAGGAATAGCTGGTTTAATTTCACTGGAAAAAAGGTTTGTACTAATAGTGTTTAGACAAGATTTCATGTCTACATTTTGTCCTCTGAATAGCTACTATGAAGACAACAATATGTAATGTATTAATTACTGAAACTGTCATAGTAATCTGTTTTTATTTAATTTTATTGAGAAATAAATAGCCATGAGACAGTTTCAAAATTGATTAATAGGACACTTTCAATAATTAATACATTGTACATTGTTATCTTCTTAGTGGCTATCCATAGTATAAGAAGCAGACAGGATATCCTGTCCAAACACTGTAAGTACAAATCTTTCTTCTCATTGAATTAAGCCAAAGTAGTGGTATATCTATCCTAACTATTGTGCATATACAAATACAAAATGGTCCTTCCTTTGTATCCCCTTTTTTTGTTTAGTCCTGTGAGAAATGGGTATTCCACTGGCCTCTAAATACTATAGGTGTGTGAATTTTGCAAAATAATCCAACACAGCCCAGCAGTCCACAATCGTAGTGGGTTATCCTCAGGTGTTGTTGACTTGAATCTTTCACAGCTCAGCATATTAATATGGATTTAATTTTTATACCTTGTTTTTATACTTTTCTGCAGGATGGTCAAGATCAACATAAAGCAAAATGTATATAACAATAAATGTAACTTTTGTATCTGATAAGGTCATTCAAGTACCCTTAGGATTTATCCTGTAAACCTGTACCGCACTTTGTAGATCTTTTGTCAGTATCAGCCATGTGGATGAGTCACAGCCATTGCTTGACCAATTTGCTCTCTGTGAAAGTCTGAGAGAATGTTTGCTTTCCATGTGACTCTCCTTAGGAACAGTGTACATCATCAATCACATTCCTTTGTGGCTCCATAATCTCCGTGATCAGAAAATTTGGGATACAACTGAGTTACATGAAGTTACAATGTAGGTTCTCCTATGTCTTGAGTCTTCACTGACCTTGAAAGGCTAGGGCCAAAATGCAGGCTGGACTTGCAGTCCTTCCTTTTCTCTAATTTTTGATATGCAAACTTAGGTTGTTAACCCTCCAGAAGAGAAGCTTATTATTACCCTGCAA
>NW_004524742.1:432652-433952 GCF_000260255.1 Octodon degus
TTTAGTGTTTCTGTTTTAATGTTTAGATCTTTAATCCATTTTGACTTTAGTTTAGTGCATGGTGAGAGACCTGGGTCAAGTTTTAGTTTTCAGCATGTAAAAAGACAGTTTTTCCAGCACCATTTGTTAAAGAGGTTATCTTTCTTCCAATAAGCATATTTGGCCCCTTTGTCAAACATCAGGTGGTTGAGTGTAGAGGCCTTCATAGAGGCCTCCACATCTTCTAATCCATTCCTTGGATCCCCAAGTCTATTTTTTTGCCAATACCATGCTGATTTTATCATAGTTGCCTGGTAGTATAATTTCAAGTCAGGAATTGTAATGCCTCCTGCCTTGTCTTTGTTGCCCAGGATTGCCTTTGCTATTGTAGGTCTTTTCTGGTTCCAAATAAATTTTAGGAATGATTTGTCTAGGTCTGGGAGGTATGCTGGTGGCAGTATCATAGGGATTGCATTAAATCTGTACAACAATTTTGGGAGTATGGCCATCTTTACGATGTTGGTTCTTCCTATCCAGGAGCATGGAATATCTTCTCATATTTTGAAATCCTGTCTGATCTCTTTTTTAAGAGTACTGTAATTTTCCATGAAAAGATCTTTGATTTCTTTAGTTAGATGAATTCCAAGGTATTTCATTTTTCTTGGTGCTATTGTAAAAGGAATTGTTTCTCTAATTTCATTCTCGGTTTGTTTGTTATCTGTGTAGAGGAATTCTATTGACTTTTGGGTAATGACTTTGTACTGCTATGCTACTGATTTTGTATATCAATTCTAGTAGCTTCCTGGTGGAGTTTTTTGGGTCTTCCAAGTAAAGTATCATATCATCTGCAAATTATGATAATTTAACTTCTTCTTTACCTAATCTTATTCCTTTTAGTTCTTTCTCTTGTCTAATGGCTCTAGCTAATTCTTCCAGATCTATATTGAATAGTAGGGGTGATAGAAGAAATCCTTGTCTTGTACCAGATCTGAGAGTAAAAGATTTCAGTTTTTCCTCCTTTGAAATTATATTAGCCGCTGGGTTGTAATAGATGGCTTTTATCAACTTGAAGTAGAAGCCATCTATTCCAATTTTCTGTAAGACTTTGAACATGAATGGACTTTGTCAAAAGCCTTTTCTGCATCAACTGAGATGATCATGTGGTTTTTAGTTTTTGCTCTATTGATATAGTGTATTACATTTATAGATTTTTTAATATTGAACCATCCTTGTATTCCTGGGCTGAATCCTACGTGGTCATGGTGTATGATCTTCTTGATGATTTGCTGATTCTATTTGCTAGGATTTTATTGAGGATTTT
>NW_004524742.1:434052-435448 GCF_000260255.1 Octodon degus
GTATCTCTCCCTGGTTTTGGTATTAGTATAATACTTGTCTCCAGGAATAATTTTGCAAGAACTATTTCCTTTTCAATTTCATTGATGAGTTTGAGGAGTGTATGGATTATATCTTCTGTAAATTTCTTTAAGAATTCAGCTGTGAATCCATCAGGACTTGGACTTTTCTTTGTCAGCAGGCTTTTTATTACATTTCATACTTCACTGGCTGTTATTGGGTTATTGAGAGTTGGTACATCTTCTTGATTGAGCTTTTGTTATTTATACCTTTCTAGGAATCTTTCCATTTCGTCTTTGTCTTCTATTCTGTGACTAACCTGTTTTTGAAAGTGTTTCATTACTATTTTATCTTTTATTTCTCATTAAAATGAATAAAATGTTAAATATATGTAAAAAGTTTAAACCTCAGAAAGTGTTCATTATCTGTAAGATAATGAAAATATTGCCTATGGGATTCCAGAGTGAGTGAAAAATATACTAGGATGCCAAAGATATACATATCATGAAAATATCAATGTCTTTTAGAGTATGATAAGAAGAAAAAAAAAGGTGCTACCAGAAAATCAAGGCAAAGTTTCAAGAGAACAAGAGTTTTGAAGAACAAGGAAAAACAACTTCTATGATGGAATATGAACTAAAGTATCTAGCATTTTGCAATTAATAATATTAAATAAACATAACTAACTTTTGATCAAGATAAGGAAACTTACAATACCTACATACATCAAAATGGTTATAAATCTTGAGACTGTTAATTATAAAGTTAGTTTATATGTTCTAGGTAAAATAAAATCTTCATTCTGTGAGCACTTCCTTGATGTCTAGAACAAAGTGATTTCTCTTAATTATGTTCTTTTTAATGAAAATTAACATTAAATAAAATAGCTTTTCATCTTGCATCTTCATACCTTGTTATTCGTGTGCATCCATAATAAACATTTAAAATATTCTCTTAGAAAATTTCAAGTATAATATACAGTTTCACTAACTCTAGTCACCATGTTGTTTCTTAGATCTGCAGAATTTATTCATTTCTCACAACTGAAACTTTGTACTCCTTGGTTAACAACTTTCTTTGTAAAACTGTGTATTTCCAAGCCAGGCATGGTGGCACATGCCTGTAATCCCAGCACACAGGAGGCTGAGGCAGGAGGATCATTGTGAGTTCAAGACCAGCTTAGGCTACAAAGTGAGCTTAGGGCCAGTCTGAACTGCATAGTCAGACCCTGTCTCAAAAGGACCCCCCAAAAAGTGCATCTCCTATTTAAAAAATCTTTATTCCTTTATTTATGAAATATGGCCAATGTACTTGTCTTTTATTTCTTATAAGAACCAAGGGTAGAAATCAAAAAACTGTTAATTCACCTGAACTGTTCCTTTCCTTCTGTATGTAGCT
>NW_004524742.1:436393-437486 GCF_000260255.1 Octodon degus
GGCCTCAAAACCTACCCCAGCCATCACCTTAGGCTGGACCCCTCCCCTCCCAGATGAAATGGTCCTATCTCCATCTTTAAGTGAACCACACTTGGATGCTCTCACTTGGTTGCTCTGGTTTTTCTCAACCCTAGAACCACAAAAAAAAAAAAAAAAAAAAAAAAAAAAAAATTTTTAACCGGTTATGGAAAGAAAAAAAAAAAAAAAAAAAAAAAAAGGCATCCACAGAACCAGTCCACAGTGCTGTCCACGTTCTGTATTGTTTCTCTGTTCTCCTCCCAGCTTGACTTCTCCACTTCCTCTTTATTTTAAAGCAGAAAAAGCACAAAGGCAAATAACAATCGGAAAAGACAAAAGCAAAGCAACATAGAACAATAAAAGTGGCACATAATTTCAAAACAACAGCACAAAATTAATAATGGTTCTTATATGTCGTTATCATCAAATTTCTTGCTCAAAATAACAAATATGGCATGCAAGATTGATCAAGCAATTAAATATTAACTCTTCCTTTCACTGAACTTCAATTTTTTCCTTTGTATTTTTATTTTTAATTTATTTTAAAGAGTATAAAATAATAGATGAGACATTAGAAATGATGCACACTTAAAAGAACAAGATGAAAAGTATTCAGCCATGGTTGTTATACTGCACATTGCTGTCCTCAATGAAGTCCTCACACTACCGATATCAGCACATAGAGGTGGTCAAAGAAAAAATGTTAAATGTTAACATCTGTCTTTGATTAAACCAGCAGAAGTAAGCAGGACAATCATATGTGCTACCCTCTATATATTTCCATGGTTTTTTCCCCTTCCTTTTTTTCTTTTCTCCTTTCCTTTATCTCAACTGTTTATTGCTTACATTAAGTTTCTTTCCACTTTATTGTATCTATTATACCTCTGAGATTTTATTTCTTTTTTCAGGTTTTTATGTTAGGGAGGTTATACAATGTTTACTCATGCAGATTTGATTTATTTCACTTAAAATTACAGCTTCTAGTTGCTTCCATTTACCTATAAAAACCTCGAGTTTGTATTTCTTTATAGCTGAGTAATATTCCATTGTATAAAAATACCACATCTCTTTTATT
>NW_004524742.1:438386-442384 GCF_000260255.1 Octodon degus
TAAGTTTTTTTTTCCAAATCTGTGGGTTATCTTTTCACTCTCTATTGATGATTTCTTTGGATATGCAGAAACTTCTCAATAAGATGAGATCCAGTTGTTTGTATGAAGTATTTCCTGTACAATTTGGGCTTTGTTCATGAACTGCCTGCCTATCCCTATGTCTTCAAGATTTCCACCTGCTTTCTCTTCCAGTAGATTTAGTGTTTCAGTTTTAATGATTAGATCTTTTATCCATTTTGATTTTATTTTAGTGTATGGTGAAATACCTGGGTCTAGTTTCATATTTTGGCATGTAGAAAACCAGTTTTTCCAGTACCATTTCTTAAAGAGCTATCTTTCTTCCAGTGAACATGTTTGGCCCCTTTGGTAACGATAAAGTGGATAAGTGTGTTTGTAGTTGTGTCTGCATCTTCTATTCTGTTCCATTGATCCACAAGTCTTTTTTACCAGTACCATGCTGATTTTATTTCTGTAGCTTTGTAGCATATTTTCAAGTCAAAGATCATAATGCCTCCTGTCTTGCCTTTGCTGGCCAGTAATGTCCTTGCAAGTGTAGGTCTTTTCTGGTTCCAAATGAATTTGAGAAATGTTTTCTCTAGATCTGTGAGGTATGCTGATGGTATTTCAATAGTGACTGCATTAAAACTATATAAGAATTTTGGGAGTATGGCCATTTTCACCATCTTGGTTCTTCATAACCAGGAGTAAGGAATATCTTTCCATTTTCTGAAATCTTCTTTAATCTCTTTTTTTCAGATTATTGTAACTTTCACTGTATAGGTCTTTTACTTCCTTTGTTAAATTAATTCCTAAATATTTTATTTCTCTGGATGCTATTGTGAAGGGTATTGTTTCTCTAATTTCTCTTTCAGTGAGTTTGTTGATTATGCATAGTAATGCTATTGATATTTGGATATTGATTTTGCATCTTGTTCTGCTGTTGAATTTGTTTATTAATTCAAGGAGCTTCTTGATGGAGTTTTTTAGGTTGAATTTGTTTATCAATTCAAGGAGCTTCTTGATGGAGTTTTCTAGGTCTTCATGTAGAGTACCATGTCATCTTCAAACAATGATAGTTTAACTTCTTCCTTTCCAATTCTTATTCCTTTTAGTTCTCTCTTTTGTCTAAAAGCTACTGCTGGTGCTTCCAGAACTGTATTGAATGGGAGTGTTCATAGTGGACATCCTTGTCTTGTACCTGACTTTAGAGTAAAATCTTTCAGTTTTTCTACATTTAGAATGACATTAGATGCTAATAACTGGATTTTATCAGATTGAGGTATAGGCCATCTATTCTAATTTTCTATTGGGCTTTTATCATGAATGAATGTTGGACTTTGTCAAAGCTTTTTCTACATCTATTGAGATTATCATGTGGTTTTTGGTTTTGGCTTTGTTGATATGATTCATTACATTTATAGATTGGCATTTGTTGAACCATCCCTGCAACCCTGGGATGAATCCTACCTGGTCATGGTGTATAATCTTCCTGATGATTTGCTGCATTATATTTGCTAGTATTTTATTGAGGATTTTTGCATCTATGTTCATGAGGGAGTGTGGCCTGTTGTTCCTTTTTGGTTAGATCCTTCACTGGCTTTGGAATCAGTGTAATATTTGCCTTCATAAATGAATTAGGGAGGCCAGGGAGATGGCTCAGTAGAACAAGTGCTTCCCTGGCAAGCACAAGGGCCTGAGTTTAATCCCCAGTTCCATCAAACCAAAAATTATAAGTGAATTAGGGAATATTGCTTCCTGTTCAAGTTCAATGAATAGTTAGACTAGTATTAGGATTAAATCTTTAAATTTCTTATAGAATTCAGTTGCAAATATATCAGAACCTGGTCTCTCTTTTGTTGGTAAGATTTTGATGATATTCTCTATTTCATTGGCTAATATTGGGTTATTCAGAGATTTTTTTATCTTCTTGATTCAGTTTTGACAATTTGTACATATGTAGGTATCTATTTCTTCTGAGCTTTCCACCCTGTGTGTGTAAATATTCTCAAAGTAGCTATTGATCTTCTGAATTTCCACAGGATCTGTAGTAATTACATTCTTTTATTCCTTATTGCTTGGATTTAAGGTATTTCTTTCCTCTTTTTGATGAGGTTGGCTAAGGGTTTATAAATTTTATTTAATTTTTCAAAGAACCAGCTCTTTGAATCATTAATTCTTTCTATTATTTTCTTTGTCACAATTGCATTAATTTCTGCATTAGTCTTTATAATGTCCTCCAATCTTTTGCCTTTATGCTTGGTTTGCTCTTCCTTTTCTAGAAGCTTGAGGTGCAGCATTAGAGTATTTATCTGTTCTAATTCTGTTTTCCAAATATGTGAGTTCACCACTATAAATTTCCCTATGAGGACTGCTTTTCTTGCATCCCACAAATTCTAGTAGATTATGTTTGAGTTTCCATTAGATTGTAGATATTGTTTAATTTGTTTACTTTCAACTGAAACCAATTGATTACTGAGGAGGATGTTATTTAATTTCCATGAATTTATGGTGTTCATGGTTACATTTTTTATTAATTTCCAGCTTCGTTGCACTGTTTTCTTGCATTCACTTAAGCATGATCTATGCACCAGTATGTGGTCTATTTTACAGGACATCTCATGTGGAGCTAAAAAGAATGTATAATCTGATATTGGGTAGAACACTCTATAATTGTCTGCTAAATCCATCTGTTCAAAGGTTTGGTTAATTTCTGCTACCTTTGCTAATTTTTGTCTCATTGACTATATCATTGAAATAATTGGATGTTAAGATCCCCTGTTAAGATTGTGGTATTGATATTAATTAGGTTTTTCATGTCCTTTAAATTTTCTTATATGGTTGGGTGCTCCCATGTTTGGTGCATAAATATTTGTGATTATTATTTCTTTCTCTTGAAGTTTTCTTTAACTCCTTTTGTCATTCTTGGTTTATGGTTCACCTTGTCTGTGAACAGAATACCACCCTTTCTTTTTCCTGAGTTCTTGGTGCATGTAATATTGTTTTCTATGCACTGATGTTCAGTCTATGAATTTCTTTTGAGTTAAATGTGCTTTCTACATATAGAACATTGTTGGATTTTGTTCATTGATCTACTCTGCCAGTCCATATCTTTTAATTGGGAAATTGAGACCGTTTACATTAGTGGGTATAACTGATATGTGTTGGCTTATCTTTATCATAGTATTTATCTGCTGATGGTTCCCAACTTTTCCTGTGTTTGATTGTTTGTCTTCTTTGGTGGTTTCTTTCTGTTGTTGCTCTGGAGTTTTGGAGAGGTCTTTAAAGAACCTTTTCATACTTGAAGCTAGTCTAAAGATTGTAGGTACTTGAATTCAGCAATATAACCTCACATAGTCCAATAGTCCATAATAGCAGTGGGTTATCAACAAAACTGGAAATTGTCAGAAGTTGTTGACTTGAGCCTTTTACAGACCAGCATATTAATATGACTTTACTTTTTATACCTCATGGTTATACTTTTCTGCTGGATGGTTAAGACCAAAACTTATATAACTAAAAATGTAACTTTTGTATCTGACAAGGTCAGTCAAATCCTCTCAGGATTCAGCCTGCAACCATGTACAACAGCTTATAGATCTTTTGTCAGTGTCAGCTATGTGGATGAGTCATGGCCATTGCTGGAACAATTTGCTCTCTGTAAAAGCCTGAGAGAAATTTTTCTCTCTAGGTGACTCTCCTTAGGCACAGTATACATTGTCAATCACTTTCCTCTGTGGCCCCACATTCTCTTTGAACAGAAAATTTGGGATACTACTGAGTTACAGGATATTACAGTATGGGTTCTTTTATGTCCTGACCATTGAGTGCTATGTCCAAAATATTGGCTATACTTGTAGCCCCTCTATTTCTCTAATTTTTGGTCTGCAAACTTTAGTTGTTAAACATCCAGAAGACAAGCTTAATTTGATTATTACCCTGTAACAGAGGCAGTTGAGCTTAATATCACTATCTGTCTGAATTTCAAATGCCTTAAACAT
>NW_004524742.1:442484-460861 GCF_000260255.1 Octodon degus
TATTTCTTCTGAGCTTTCCACCCTGTGTGTGTAAATATTCTCAAAGTAGCTATTGATCTTCTGAATTTCCACAGGATCTGTAGTAATTACATTCTTTTATTCCTTATTGCTTGGATTTAAGGTATTTCTTTCCTCTTTTTGATGAGGTTGGCTAAGGGTTTATAAATTTTATTTAATTTTTCAAAGAACCAGCTCTTTGAATCATTAATTCTTTCTATTATTTTCTTTGTCACAATTGCATTAATTTCTGCATTAGTCTTTATAATGTCCTCCAATCTTTTGCCTTTATGCTTGGTTTGCTCTTCCTTTTCTAGAAGCTTGAGGTGCAGCATTAGAGTATTTATCTGTTCTAATTCTGTTTTCCAAATATGTGAGTTCACCACTATAAATTTCCCTATGAGGACTGCTTTTCTTGCATCCCACAAATTCTAGTAGATTATGTTTGAGTTTCCATTAGATTGTAGATATTGTTTAATTTGTTTACTTTCAACTGAAACCAATTGATTACTGAGGAGGATGTTATTTAATTTCCATGAATTTATGGTGTTCATGGTTACATTTTTTATTAATTTCCAGCTTCGTTGCACTGTTTTCTTGCATTCACTTAAGCATGATCTATGCACCAGTATGTGGTCTATTTTACAGGACATCTCATGTGGAGCTAAAAAGAATGTATAATCTGATATTGGGTAGAACACTCTATAATTGTCTGCTAAATCCATCTGTTCAAAGGTTTGGTTAATTTCTGCTACCTTTGCTAATTTTTGTCTCATTGACTATATCATTGAAATAATTGGATGTTAAGATCCCCTGTTAAGATTGTGGTATTGATATTAATTAGGTTTTTCATGTCCTTTAAATTTTCTTATATGGTTGGGTGCTCCCATGTTTGGTGCATAAATATTTGTGATTATTATTTCTTTCTCTTGAAGTTTTCTTTAACTCCTTTTGTCATTCTTGGTTTATGGTTCACCTTGTCTGTGAACAGAATACCACCCTTTCTTTTTCCTGAGTTCTTGGTGCATGTAATATTGTTTTCTATGCACTGATGTTCAGTCTATGAATTTCTTTTGAGTTAAATGTGCTTTCTACATATAGAACATTGTTGGATTTTGTTCATTGATCTACTCTGCCAGTCCATATCTTTTAATTGGGAAATTGAGACCGTTTACATTAGTGGGTATAACTGATATGTGTTGGCTTATCTTTATCATAGTATTTATCTGCTGATGGTTCCCAACTTTTCCTGTGTTTGATTGTTTGTCTTCTTTGGTGGTTTCTTTCTGTTGTTGCTCTGGAGTTTTGGAGAGGTCTTTAAAGAACCTTTTCATACTTGAAGCTAGTCTAAAGATTGTAGGTACTTGAATTCAGCAATATAACCTCACATAGTCCAATAGTCCATAATAGCAGTGGGTTATCAACAAAACTGGAAATTGTCAGAAGTTGTTGACTTGAGCCTTTTACAGATCAGCATATTAATATGACTTTACTTTTTATACCTCATGGTTATACTTTTCTGCTGGATGGTTAAGACCAAAACTTATATAACTAAAAATGTAACTTTTGTATCTGACAAGGTCAGTCAAATCCTCTCAGGATTCAGCCTGCAACCATGTACAACAGCTTATAGATCTTTTGTCAGTGTCAGCTATGTGGATGAGTCATGGCCATTGCTGGAACAATTTGCTCTCTGTAAAAGCCTGAGAGAAATTTTTCTCTCTAGGTGACTCTCCTTAGGCACAGTATACATTGTCAATCACTTTCCTCTGTGGCCCCACATTCTCTTTGAACAGAAAATTTGGGATACTACTGAGTTACAGGATATTACAGTATGGGTTCTTTTATGTCCTGACCATTGAGTGCTATGTCCAAAATATTGGCTATACTTGTAGCCCCTCTATTTCTCTAATTTTTGGTCTGCAAACTTTAGTTGTTAAACATCCAGAAGACAAGCTTAATTTGATTATTACCCTGTAACAGAGGCAGTTGAGCTTAATATCACTATCTGTCTGAATTTCAAATGCCTTAAACATAAAAAGGAAACGCCAATTTTCCAACAACCATGGATATTCTAAAATTTAAATCTCTATATAATGTGAAAAAAAAACAATTACACATTTTTACACAAAAATTTAGAAATCAAACTATATACAACATTATTGCAGGACAATCCTATGACTTCTGTTTCTTGTCTCTTGTTTTCTTTTGTTACCTTTTTTTTTCACAAACATTATTTTAAAGAGAATACAGCAATAATTGGTATGACAGTAGAAGTAGTATGCATTTAGAAAACCAAGATGACAGGTATTTCAAGCATGGTTTTAGTATTATACACATTGCTATCCTCAGTGTAGTTGTTTAGTTCAGAGATATCAGCTTATAGAATTAGTCAGGGTGAGAATTTTACCCATTAACTGTTATTTTCAAAAACCTGGTGGAAATTCTTAAGAATATTGCCTTAACCATCTTATTTATATAAATGTGTGGTTTTGTCCTTGCCATATTTTCTAACTTTATTCCTTTTTCTCTCATTATTTAAACCTTAAGTTCTCACTTTCCATTTAATTGTGTTATACTTTTCAGTTTTTACTTCTTCTTTTGAGTTTTTACACTAGGGGGACAGTATGATATTTACACATGTGGGTCTGGTTTATTTCACTTATGAGTATAACTTCAAATTGCATCCACTTATACATGAAGGCTTCGAGTTTATTTTTCTTTATAGATAAGTCATACTCCATTGTATAAAAACACCACACCATTTTCATCCATTCCTGAGGTGATGAGCATTTTAGTTGTTTCCAAGATTTGGCTACCACAATTGCACTGCTATAAATATAGGTGCACATATATCACTATGATATGATGTTTTCAGTTCTTTTGGGAAAATTCTCAGAAGGAGGATAGCTGGATTGAATGGGATTTCCAGTCCTAGTTTTTGTGAAGTCTCCACACTGATTTCCATAATGGTTGCACCAGTCTACATTCCCACCAGCAGTGGAGAAGGGTTACTTTTTCCCCACAGTCCCTCCAACATTTGTTGTTGGTTGATTTCTTTATGATAGCCATTCTTTCTGGGATAAAAAGTTATCTCAGAGTTGTTTTAATTTGCATTTCATGAATGGCTAATGATGTGGATCATTTTTTAATGTATTTATTTCCTTCTTTTATTTCTTCCTCTAAGAAGTGTGTGTTCATCTCAGATATCCATTGTTTGATTGACCATTTCTTCTTTTTACCTGAGAGGTTTCCTGTGATCTGGTTTCCTCTATACTCCTCTGGAGTTGTTTCTTTACTTTAGTTACAATCATTTCAGAGATTTCAGGTATGTGACATCCCATTTCTTCTATGCTGATGTCTACTGGATTTGTTCTGGGTGGTCTGGTGGCCTACAGATTCCATTTTGCTCCTTCATCTTGTCATTTTCTATTTCAGAAAGAACTCTTTCTTTTGATTTTTGTGATACATTTTGTGAAATTGTGGTAGTACATAGCCATACCACTGCAATTAGAGCCTTTCTATAAAGAGTCTGTTCTTCAGGGATCTCTTTTTTGTGCCAGAGATTCTTGATTTGTTTTGTCCCAAAATTCTGCCTTCTCTATTGACTGAGAGTGAGATATTGGTTTCTGTTTGGCACTTTTCTCCATTCTTCAGTCTAGCACTTTGGTGAAGTTATTTTCTCAGCGCTTCCCCACAGCATTACCCAAGGGAGAACACGTGGTTAAGACAGCTATGGTGTCCTAGTGCAGCAGTGCAATTAGCCGTAATAATAACGACAAGTGAAATTTAGAAATTGACAAACTGTAGTAACTAATGGTTTTTTACTTTGGAACATAGGATCAAACACTATAGTTGTATGACAAAGCAGATTATGCATTGGGAGTTTTTATGTAAACCCTCCCTGAGTTCTTCCTGGTTACCTCATTGCCACATACCTGGAGTCCTTGGGGCAGACCAGTTTATCCAAGTTCCCTCCAGCCCCCTCCCTGTTTTTAGGTGGTGGACAAAGCGTAGTTGACAAAGGCCCTCCTCTTCCTCTTATTTATTCTCCTAACATCCTAATTTATTGTGATTTCTGCTTCTAACACTCAACAAAATCATCTGTGTATGCTGCCAAATCTGCTAGACAGTATTTTGTCCTTATGTGCTACCTGACCCCAGTGCTCAATATAGTAATATTTTTAGCACTTTTTCCTCCTGTTTCTCTAAAACATCTCCTTAATCTCCTGTACAGGTACTGCTGTCTTAACACAAACTATAAACAAAGGCATGCCCCAGGGTTTTTCTGAATCTTTGTTGTTATTAGATTTCTTCACCCTTTCTCGAAAAGCTCCAACATTTTAAACATTCTTTACATGTTTTAATGGCCTCTCCAAAGGAGATCTATATCACACTTCTTGGAATCCACAAATGCTATGTGGCAAAAAAAAAAAAAAAAAACAAACTATTGATGATTAAGGCTCTGAATCTGGTGAAGTTATCCTGGGCTATTTAAGTGGACCTCACAAGCAATCACATATTCTTTATAATGAGAAAGCGGGGAAACATTTAAGACATATAGAAGTGAGAATGCAATGTAGCCACAGAGACCAGGAAAGGAAAAATGCATTCACCAGAAACTGGAAGAAACAAGGTCCACACTCCCAGCGGAACCTTCAGAAGGGACCCAACCCTGCTAACACCTTGATTTCAGAGCTGACTGAATTTCTCTTTAAATCCTTGTTCTCCAGAACTCTTAGACAACAATTTTAGTTGTTGTACACTGCAAGATGTGTTGTAATTTGTTGTTAGCAGCCCCAGGAAACAATTTTAAAAGGTCCCCAATTAAATACTCAATGAAAATTTCTCCATACCACAAACAATTCCCTTCTGGCCCTTGCCATACAAATACCCCTAGTTATTCTACCTGTACCATGCCTCTGTGGAACACTTGTTTTACTTCTCTTTCACCATTCTTGTTTTCCCATACTACCTGCATTAATAAATGCCATCTTTCCAGACGTTAACTGCTCAGGTTGGAAATGTCATCCCTCCATGGCTCCTTGTTTTTTCCTTCTCTCAAGTTTGGGTAGAGTGATTCCAAGTTCTTAGCTAGCACACATTTTGTTACTTTTGGGAGGCCTCAGGTGCATGACATTGGTTTAATTATTATATTCTCTTATCATCGACCTATGCATGATCCCTTTCTTTAATCTTTTAAGCTTGTAATTATATAATAGGCACTTGTGAACCAAAAGCAAACACCTATGAATAAAATACAAAGTCTGGGACCTTGTCAGTCCACACACAGAATCCCTCTCTCCTCCATTCCATAAGCCTGCCATACACTACCTGAGCTAGACCCTGTCTTGGATCCATGTCTATTGTTTTCTTTTTAAAATTTTATTTTCCACCTTATATATCTCTAAGAAGTCTAGCTTTTGAAGTTATTATTAAAATAGCATCATGTAGTTTAGACATGATGGGCTTACATTATAATATATATTGCTTAGGCTGAAACACATTCATGTTACTGTATATAATGTTTTGGCTGCTGTATAATTTTCCACTGTAACTGTGCTGGTAATTCATCTGCATCTGTGTTGTGTCCATATTTTTCTTTTGTGGCTAATCCTGCTGTCATCATCCTCATGGATGTCTACTGTTGTACATGTTCTTGACTCTGGAGGGTTATATACAGTACTTAGAGAAAACATTACTAAGTCATTTTCTAGCCATTTTGTCTCCTAAATATACCTGTTCTCTCCATCTGCACCAGCACCATATTCATCTAAGTTACCATCATCCCAAGCTCTGCTTCTCTGATGTCTCCAGAGTACACTTTCTGGTTTCTCCTGGCAGTTTATATAGTGTACTAGTTTCAATTTCATGTTCTTTAGCAACAGAATGTAATTATTTTCCCTCTCAATTTAAAATCCTTCACCAGCTTCCTATATTTAAGCAAATTCTAAATTCCTTCTAAAAGCCTAAGCAGCTGCAGATCTTGGCCTCTCCTGCCTACGTTTTAGGTTCTAGGTGCTCACAGCCTCATTATCCTCTTCCAATTGCCCAAAGACCAGCCTCAAACACTGTCCTGGGTCATTCATGCATGTGTTTCTATCTGAACCCTCCCTCCTGCTTCTCACCTGATTATGATTTCTTTTCACTCAAGCCATATTAAAAGATCATTCTGTAGGGAAAAAAAATCTCTCCTCACAAGCACGCTCATGTTGGATCTCTATTTATTCCTTTAAAAAAATTTATTGGTTTTCTTCATATTGGGATGTGTTGTAGCATTTACTTATTCATATTGTTTCTTTGCTAGACTATAAATTTTTAAGATGTGAGGACTAGTTTTAGCTCCTATAATGACCTATCAAATGTCTTTGCCTGATATAAACCAAATGATAAGTTATCAATATGCATTCATTTTTACTACAAAAAGGCAATAGAGCATGATGAGTTAAAATAAAGAATAATTTATCTTTGGTGAATATTTCTTAGAAAAAGCTCATCTAAATAAATGGATAAATGAATATATATATATATATATATATATATGAAAGCACATAGATACAATTATTATCAGACACTCAGAAGACAGTATCACATGTGTTCAAAATGCTGTTAAATCTCTTCTCAACACTCCATAGAGACTAAGGAAGTTTAAGACACCTTGGTAAAGTATCACCTTTCACTCTTATTATGTGCTCTGACACCTTGGTACCTGAAGACACTTAGTCCAATTAACAACTCTGACCAATCTCCCCTGGCACAATGGAATTGACTTCTGAAATTCCTGTCTTATCCATTATAACTTTCTTCACTACTTTGTTTTCCTTATTAATTATAACTAGATTCTTGAGTCCTGAATCCTATCCTACTTCAAATAAGTTTTAATGGCCATATAATTCCTCAAACATATGATCTGCTATTTTCTCAGTTCATCCCAAGTCTAACAGTCAAAATCTTCCTGTAATTCCCACTAATCCTGTAGGGTTTTTTTGGGGGGGGGATATTCAGCTGTGACCTCTGGTTTTATCTTGTTTTGTTTCTCACAGTCTTTACCACATAAGGAGACAAAGATTTAGATAGCTTCTTCGCAATGCTTGCTCACTTATCTAGTACTGTTTACCACTCTTTTAATGAATTGAAATTCATTTTCATTGCACATCAGATCTAGTCTGCAAGAAGTGAAACTATTGCTTCTGATTTTTTTTGTATCAAAAGCATTTGTATAGAAGCCACTCATTTCAGAACATAGCTATTTGCACGTTGCAGAGTGATAGAATTATCATATTCTCAAAGCTTCTCTACGTCAACTTTTGTACTAGGACAGAAGGTAATGCAAAGTTTCCAGAAAGCAAGACATTGAAATATTTTTTTGCTTAGAAAGTACACACTCAGAAGGACAGCTCATCATTAACCACCAATCTATTTTAGTTTTCTTAATACGCAAATAAGATCATTACACTGTGTATAATACATTAGTAATTAGTTACCTAATTTTATATTAATCTTTAAAAAATTGTTGAAGTGATAGCTTGAGCCTAAAAATCAAACAACAAAAAAGAAAAACACAAATATTACTCAAAATGTAGAAGACAACAAGAGAAGGTATCAAAAAGATTACTTTTCAAGGTTTCTTAGAGAGTTCTTTTCACCTGTCTCTTATACTCAGGTGTAAAGCATCAGGAAGAAGCATCTGTCATAAACCATAAGAATGATTAATCCTCTGGATCATGCATCCACCCTCCCTCTCCCATCATTTGCTCCTGGCCAAATTCCTCTTGAGCTTAAAACTAATTCCATTCATGTTCTTGGCCCAGAGCACCATGCTCATTTGCATAATACATTTTGCATTCACCCGATGCCAAGTGTGGATTAATAATATAATATGAAGAATATTGAATAATAATTTGGAAAATTTTGATTGTTATTGCTTTTGAGGTACTTAAATTACAAATTTAGCAACAAGTAGCATGTTGACCTCAGCATACTTATGTCATGAAATCAAATATCACAGAAATATCAATATTTGACTTTAAAATATAACAGTATCGTCCAACATTCATTGCCTTTTGGCAGGCAATTCAGTGGTCTTGTGAATGTATTCATGTGAATAATTGTTCATGATCACACTAAATCTCTTAACTGCTATTGTTAGCACCAACAAAACAGTGCCATAGAAGGGCTTTTGCAAATATTTTTGAATTTTTCCGAATGGAATACACACCAAGGGACACAGAGTGGAATTCAAACTGGATTGCATTTAGTCTTGGCTCTGTTCCTCTCATCATCACAGGACCTCAGTGCAAAGCACATTTTTCATAAATTGTAAAACCACTAGGTTCAGGTCTGTATTATTTGAATACTGCTTTTGTGATATCAAAGAGAAATCTAGGAGGTAACTTTTTTTATTTTGTGAGGCCATAACCATCCCCACATATCACTAATATTGAGAAAGCATATGGATCTCTTTCATGGTATGCTTCAGCCATATATGATCTCTTGGCAAAGGCCTTGATACACTACAAGGTTGCTGGAAATCCTCAGGACAGAAAATATTTTGGTATAAAAGGTTTATGAAAAATGACACTTTGTTGCAGTTTTTCCAAGCAAATTTAACTACCTGTCATGCAGAAAAGTGTTGCCATGGTAAACAGTTTTTGAATAGGTAAACCAAATAAAAGTGAAACTGAACATATATGAAGCTCATGGGAAAGGGAGGCTCAGGGTGCCTGGGGCAAAACTGCTTTCCTATCTAAAATCCTGGAGGAGCACAACACTTTTTCCCTAACACAGTGATAAAAATGTCTATTTTTCTCTTCTAGATATTTCTTTTCAAAATGATTAGCAGAGGGATCACTAAGGGTCAGAGAAGGAAAACACTGAATCAATATTATTATTGATCACTTAGGGTTAGTTGCTTATTGATTCTTAAAGAAAATGAACCTCTCTTCAGGATGCATTTTTTGTCATTGTGCCAGCTATAGTGTTAGGTGCTTGGCCTTTAAATAGTACCAGAAAGCAAAGTATAGTCCCATAATTCTAATAGATAGGACATTTACAATTACTTGCTAGAGCATAGTCACTTTTCATTTTTTACCCATAATTTTATTAAGAAACAAATAGCAATGAGACAGTTTCAAGTCAAATTGGTAGGACAGTTTCAATAATTAACACATTGTATACATTCTTTCTAGTGGTTAATTGCCATACAAGATGCAGACATGATATCCTATTTACAAACACTATTAGAATACATCCCTCTATTCATTAAGAGAATGTAACTATGTATCTATCCTAAACATTTTGAATACACAGATACAAAATGGACATTCATCTGTTATCCCCTTTTTTTGTTTAGTTCCATTGTTTGAATATTACAGGTGTGTAAACTCAGCAAAATATTCTAAAAGAGTCCAGTAGTCTATAATAGCATTGGGTCTTCCACTTGACTGGCAGTGTCTGAAATTGTTGACCTGAGTCCCCTACAGCTCAACATAACAGCATGGCTTGACTTCTTATCCTTCGTTTTTATACTTTTCTGCTGGATGGTTAAGACCAAGATAAAGCAAGACCCGTGCAACAAGATTTGTAGCTTTTGGGTCTGATAAGGTCAGTATCTGTAATTCAAGAGTACTTGTACTTATATCACTATCCTGCTTGATGACATTTAACAAAATGGAGATACAGTCATTATGTACTCATAGTATATTTTTGAATATTGTTATGGAAGGTCTTCTTCTTTTGCTAGTTACACTCTTTCTGTCAGTGTTCCATCCTGCTCCACAGCTCTCAGTAACTCCTCTATGACACTGGGCTCCACATCTAAACAGCAAAAACTCAAACCCAGGGATTTTTTACCCAACTCATAGACTTATGATAATAAGAATCACACATTAATGTGCTGATACCTGTCTTTGCATATCTATCATATACTCATCTCTTTAGTATGTGAGCTGAGTACAAGCTAAGTTAACCTCTTCCATAGAAAGCCTCAAAAATGATTGGTGTGGACAATAAATAAATGAAATTATGCCCCAAAATTAAACATAAGAAGAAAGAATACAAATACACACATGTGCGCATGCACACACACAAACACACACACACACACACACACACACACAAAATCCCTGGGATCCCAGAAGACAGCAGGTAGATAGGATTAGAGTTGTTGAAGCCTGGAAGTCCAAGGTGGAGTGGGAAAAATAACAAGAAGGCTGACTGGGAGCAGCCAAGTGCATCAATGCTGTCAAGACCCGGATAGAGCAGCTGTGACTAGATGTCTGTCTCCAAGTAAGGGCAGAGCTGTGTGAGATGGTAGGGTCAGAGAGACATGGCCTTGTCTAAGTGGTGGGCAATGGCATGAGGAATGTGAAGCATCTCCTCTAGCACTGTGCTCACTAGCTTCTTAATAATTCTGTGCAGGAACTACATCATAGTCATAGTAGAGCCTATTTCACAATTAAAACAAATCTTGAATTCCTGGGGGTAGATCATTGTTACAGTTCTCTGAGGCACAGCATCTCCACTCCAAGTTTAGTGGTTCTCTGTTGGCTTTTTGGCCACCTCACTCTGAGTGGTGGGTGAAGAACCAGTCTGTATGGCTGAGCTACAGTGTAGGCAAAGATAGGAAATAAAAATTTCAGCAGAAGTGTAGTTTAGCCTCTGTATTGGTTATTGTCTCATAGCTGAGAGGAAATACATGACAACCACAAGTTAGTGGAGGAGAGATTAATTTTATGTCATAAGTTGCAGAGGTTTCAGACAGACCATAGCTGACTGGATCTATGGGAGAAGTCATTTATGGCAGGACAGGCAGAAAGCAGCAAACAGCAGCAGCATCTGCCTTCTTTTTTTTCCTTGAATTCCATTAAGACCACAAGCCTACCGGATTACGCCACCCATTCCCAGAACACTGTTAAGGCAATTTAATTATCAATCCCCTAGATCCAGTCACTCTGAAAAGCCCTACATATAAGTGTAAGAGGCTTTGAAGTAACATAAAGATACAACCTACAACAGCCTGTGAGAACCAAACAAAAGATTTTGAAGGACAATCACATTTGAATAGACTCTTGGTGAAGCATATAACATAAGAGGGTGCAGTCACACAGCTTGGGTTGAAAACTAGAACTGTCATCCATGGGACACATATCAGAATAAAGTAGGGTCCTGGGGTGTGATAGCTATATACATTACTGAGAATAGGACTCAGGAAGATAAGACTGGAATTAATCACACCTGATATTAGTAACAAGACACAACTAGGAGATATGATCAGAGTGGTATTCATCATTAAACTGGCTTGAAACTGATTTCTTGAAAATTGAATAGAACTTTTTCTTCTCTGAAAACAGGATTAACACTAAAAAGGAAAAGTGGAGTATGTCTCCCAAGCACTCCCATCTAGGAGAGGAAGAAGGCAAGGAAGGATGACTAGGTATTTGTCCCTGTTGTGTAATAGTTTCTGGTACATTTTTCTCTGAAGTGTTTTTAGGTCTCTTGCAAAAGGTTTTCCTTCAGTCCCCAACATAAACACACACAGAAACACAACCTTTGGTTGGCAAGTGGTTGTTCTCTGTTCAGCATAGTTTAAGGATTATTAAGCATTGAAATTCTCTTGCCCTTATTTACAGGTTAGAAATTACATGGTTTATGTGAATTTATATAGTTCACCTCTAGCTGAGCATTTTAGTAAATGCTAGAAATGCTGCAATGTCAGTTTTATTATCCATAAGAGGAAGACAATAATACTTGAAAAAATATGGGAGGTTTTGATAAATTAACATTATATACACACACACACACACACACACACACACACACACATATTTCAAAGCAGTTGTTTTTTAGCACATTTTATTTCAATGCTTGTGTTTAAAGAGCAGAGTTTTTAAAATGACAAATTGTGTCTTATTTGCCAATGTATTTTTCTTTTTGTATTTAGAACAGGGTATACAGCGTATGCAGGGTCTCACTGGGAAGATCAGACTCAGTGATCCTCCTGTTTACAGCCTCCCAAGTGCTGGGATTACAGGCACCACCACACTCAGTCTCCATCACTGTCTCAGTGCACCCTAAGGGCAGGACCAGCACGTCAGGCCAGGGGATTGAACTCCCAACCCCTGTGTCTGCCTAAGCAGGCCCTTTAATCACTGAACTATTTGGCCAGCCCTTGCCAATTTAGTTTTTATTTTGTATCTTTTTTAAACTTTATTCTTTTTAATGAGAAAAAAAGATACAGTAGCAATGAAACAGTTTCAAAGCAGGTTAGTAAGACAGTTACAATAATTAATACATTGCATAATGTTGTCTTCATTGTAGTTTGCCAGTGTACTTTCAGAAATCAGCCTAAACTCAGAATATTGCAAACTCTCAATAAGTAAACATTACTGGGCTCCAATTGGGTATTCAGTAGATATGGCTTCCTCTCCCTAATAGTGTTTTAGTTAGTAATATGCTTTAAGTTGGAAATGTTCGCAAGTGAGCAAATCTACTCAGCTGGTCATATTTGTAAGACACATATTTGTAGAGTCCACTTTCAAATATTTTGTAGTCCCTAGTTACTTCTGAATAAGCGCATTTTGTTTTCACAAACTGAAAATAAGAAATAGACAATATGTGAACTATTTGTTTTACTATAGAAGATAATAAAACACACAAAAAACCCTAACTAGCCAACTCCCAAATTCAGATCTGGTCTCTTTTATAGTTTTTCTTTATCTTATTTGCTATAGAATTTACCTCTTTTGATGATCCATTCGGTAATCGATGACATATTTTATTCCAGAAATCATTGTAGAATCAAGAGAACATTCTGTGAACACACCCATATTGCCCTCAGCAGCCCTCCACCGCACACTGGCTGACCTCGTCAGTGTCTGCACCTCTGATGTACACCATCCAGACTTGAACTGTCTAGGTTGTGCACCTAGATCTGCCAACTTCGCTTTCAGATTTATGCTCCTGAGAAGGGCCCTGTCCTTCATCTCTACCTACAGGAAAAGTGGGACTGTCCCTAGGAAACTACAGCACAATGAGGAACAGGAAGAAGGGAGGAATACTCTAGACCAGGGATACGGCTGTGATTTGTTTTTGTATTGACTACCAATGTATAAACTCACGGCAGGCTGCCTTTCTTTCTAGCATATGTGTTAACGTGCCCAAAGGCTACTAAGCATTTCATTTTATTTTTAATAAACACTTGTCCTTTAAAAATTGACTTCATTATGAATGAAAACTGAAGACATGCCTTATCAATCTGAAATGGTTTGAAGTAAGAAAGAATAATTCTGTAAAGAATATGCATGTTGTTTGTTAGGGGGAGGTTCTAAGCCACTCTCCTTACATATGACAGCCCCTCTTAAACCTAGAAATGATATGAGAATGGGTCAGAAAGATATCTACTGCTCTGGGCACCAAATGCAGAACAAAGCCTCTGCCACGGCTACCATAAAATCCCCGTGTTAAAAATGAAATCAGTCAGATAGGATGACATTGAGGACCCTAAAGTGTGTGCCTGTAGCTTACTTGTCATGACAGTGGGCCTGTTTCTCTTCCAGCCTATTTCCACTCGTTTGTTAAGAGGACTCACACCAAAAATTGACCCACAGAGCCCCAGCATGTTGCTCAATCATAGCTTTAGCATATGCATTCTTCCATTCTAGCTCAGTGTTAGTTCACCGTACCTCATGGCTCTAAAAAGCAGAACAGTTGTACATTGTCAACATCTAGTGTGCCCAACTTTTACATAAATTTTATAAATATTTTGTAGTATATATTCAATGTTTAATAAAATTTGAGATGCATGTATACATTTTTATTCCAATTTGTTTTCCTACTTAGCTTTTGAGTATATGGCCAGGTACATATGAGCCCACAGCTGCTGTACTATGGTGTCACACATGACAAACCAACACGTAGGCAAGTTAACTAAAAATAGGGCTTTAGGTAGAACTCCTATTACACTTTGTTTCATTGTATCTGACAGTATCCATTTTATTCTTGAGGCTGATAGTTTTCAACTTTGGAAGATACAACATTTTGTTGACTTGATGGCAAACTTTTTAGAGTTTTAACGATAACAAACACCCAGTATGCATGCAGTAAGTTTTATAAAGCCAAAATTGTGGATTTAGGTTTTGAAATGACAACTCCATCTGACATAGCAGAAAGCCTTGGCACTTAGCTTCATCCTGTACCCCTCCCTGCCTGAGCTCCGGAAGCCTTTCCTAGAGAAGACTTACTGGAAATGGATGGATGGAGCGCTCGACCGTCGGTTCTATGTATACAAGGAAATCCATGTACTTGTGCACACTTCACATCTCTCAGTCATGCACTCCTTTCATCCAGCCATTCTTTTACTCAGTAAGCTTTAGCTGAACATCCATGGAGCACAAAATACATTAAACCTTGGGAGACAAAAGATAAAGCCATTTATCCATGTAGGTAAGGACAGAACATGTTTTGAATGTTGAACTTTACTTAGGTTGGTCACAGCTTTGTTTTGACTTATTTCTAGGTTTTTTATTAGGAAAGATATTTAAGAGATGGTGCTTACTTTGATTTCTTAAAGCTATGCTAAGGGTAAATTTGCAGAGTAGAATCAATTAGCAATGGTAAACGTATAGCTAACTTCCACTGTTCTACAACTCCTGCTTAATACTTGGAGCTCTTTCCTGTATCTTCATGGAACTCATTACATCTGTGAGAAAACAAAATGTCTCCCGAAAACAAGCTCCATGGTCAGGATTTTAGTTCTTAAACCTTTTTGTTCTGTGCCATGGAGCAACTCTAAGATAGAACCATTTTCTGTATTTTGTGGGAGGATTTCTGATAAACAATTTAGTAAAATGTACTCTTGACTCTTGCTCTAATGATGTCACCTTCTTAGGCCCAATGATCTAAGGTAATTTTATTAACACTGACATGGAACCCTTTATCCTGCAACAGAGAAACTGCTTTGTTACACTGATTTACAGTGAGTACAGTGAGTATGAGCATGAAGTGAAAAATTATTCAGTGTCGGATTCTGTAAACTCCAAATTTAAGATAACATACTTAGAATTCACTAAGTTTTGCATACATAAGATGAATCACTTTTTCTTTCAGAATACTCATATTTCACAGGTATTTCTAAAATCCCTGTTTGTCCTTGTGCAGGTCATACAGTGTTTGTTTTCTAGATGCTTTGTAGAAAGGTATAGAGTGAGAAAATTCAACTACAAGCATCCAGGTAACTCATCTCAATTTTTTGAGCAATTTTTTCCTTGTCCTTAAAGTGAGGAAGGTATTATTCTTCTTCGTGATGATCAAATGTTTATAATGGATATAAAATTGTTTATAACTAGTAAATGGATATAAATAAAAACACTGCAACCATATTAGGGACACAGATATTTCTTTGATTTCCTTGTAAATGTCTAAGACAGTGAAGGTAAAAATCCCTCTTTTAAGTGACAGTTGTATTTGATGATATTTCTGGGGGTTTTTTGGGGGGGGGGCAGAACTGAGGATTGAACTCAGGCCCTTGTGCTTGCCAGAGAAGCGCTTATTCCACTGAGCCATCTCCCCGACCCCAATGATATTTCTGTGATGTTTATGTTACATTTATATTGGTGGAATCCTGATTAAATCTACAATTTCATTTTCATTTACAATCCCCATGGGTGTAATGAAAAATTTCCTATCTACTTTTCACAGAGTATTTTGTGTACGTGCTACTGTGTAGAATGTGATATTTGGGAATCCTTTAAATATTTTTGTGTCCTTGAATCTTAACATTGAAAATAGAAACACAGCAGTGGTTTCTTAGAAGGATTCTGAGAAATGATCAGACAGGCCTGGTTTTATGCCATTTCCATCATTTAGAGTTTTAAATCACCTTCTAAAGGGCACTAACACTTTCTTGCAAATTATTCTGCTCTCCAATTAATGTTCCCAATATGACAATATGACCAGTTTCAGCTTGGCTAAGCAGACCAGTCAACCCTGCATGTGTGACGTGGGGACTCACACAGTTTATAGAAGTGTGTGTTTTCTTTCCCCTCCTTCTTCTGGGGCTCTTTAACAGTTTAAATAGAATTAGGCCAATTAATCCACTCCAAAAATAATGGATAAAAGAAACATTTTTCATTGAAATCCTATCTCAGTTACTCTTCTCTCATTGCTGGGACAAATACCCAACACCCAAAATGAAGGAAGAAAAGGTTTCTTTAGCTCACAGTTAGTGGAGGATTCAGTTCATTCTCCGCTGGCTCCAAGGCAGAGTGGCCCATGTCAGAACACCCTTTCATGGTAGAAGCAAAAAAGTAAGAGCCAAGGAAGTAGTAGCAGCAACAATGGCTGCAGAGAGCAAGTCTGTCTCCCTTAATGTTGCATTCAAGCTATCTGGCTCACACCCATAATCCCATCACTGGATCATGAATTAATCACAGAGTATAGAAGTTCACCCCAAAACTGCATGAGGCTTTGGGGGGACAACTAGACACAAGCCATAACAAATCCTCACTACTATCAAAATAGAAAATTCTGTCCCTGCTGTGCTGCTGGTCCCATCCCTGGGGTGCACTGAGACAGCAGTTGAGATGGAGCATGGTGGTGCACACCTGTAATCACAGCACTTGGGAGGCTGCAAACAGAAGGATCACTACGAGTCTGATCTGTGTAATGAGACCCTGTAGACCCTGTATTAAATACATAAAAAAGGAGAAAATTTTACAAGATTCCAAAATCTACATGCAACAATGCAATACATTTCTTAACCTATAGCAATGCTTTCAATAGAAATAAGTTGTGAACTACACAAGTAAATTGAAATTTTCTGGTAGCCACACCATAAAAAGGTAAAACAACGACAACAAAAATTTGGTGCGGTCAATTTTAACAGTATACTTTATTGTGCCCCTTATATTCAAATTATTATCATTTTGCCATGCAATCAATATAAAACATCGTTAAAGTGTTACTTTGCAATTTTCTTTATGTCTTCAAAATCAGTTTGCATAACACATTGTAATCTGTAATTTCACATGATCAACAGCTACCTATGTGTCATGGCTACCATTAATGGTTAAACAGGCCAGGTATAGAATTATTTTCTTGATAAGAACATTTTATGACATTTCCTGATATATGGAAGGTTCTTTCTTTCTTTCTTTAGTTTCCAGATCATGCACATTTTTGACACGCATTAAATTTTATAAAAGTAGACTGCAAATGGTCGTGATGAGAAATACCAGGTTTTATTACAGGAAAGTGTTCATAAATAGAAATGACTTTGTGTTTTCAATCAAAAAGTAAATAATACCTGCATTAAAAATATGGGCATCAGATTTTCAAGGGAAAATCAGAGTAGGATGAAAGAAGAAACCAATTATGTACTTTATGAATACAGAAATGTGCTATTTCCCAGTTTCTTTAGAAAAATATTGATTTGAACTATAAGAAATGTTAAGCCATACCTGAAATTCCCTTTAGTGGTATTCTTATCTGGAAGATATGTATTAAATGGCTTTTTGGTAGTTAAGAGTGAAAATTGCTACTAGAAGGATGGGGCTGGGATATTGGAGCATTCCAGGAAAAATAGACCACAAAAAAATGCAAAAGTATGAAGTTATGTATTTTCTAAACATATTTTTTTTCTTTTACATTCTCAAAATAACTTTCTTTCTCAGTTTTATACTGGTTAGAGGGGAATTTAATTCCTCTTTAGTTTTGGATATTCAATTTGATATAATCTTGGACAAAAGGAAAATGAACAAATAGGCCAGGTGCCCAGAAAAATCTTTTCCATCCATGCAAGGGAGAATGTAACATTAATATTTCTCCAGGTCTTCCTTGAGCTAGTAGCTAGCACCATGTAGCATTCATTTCCACAGCGCAGGGTACATATACAGAGATAGGCCAGAACTGAGCATAGTTAGCATTGAGAACTCATACCTATGTCTATGCACTTCTTGGGTTGATATCTCAGGAACCCAGAAAGCAACTTGCTTATCTCCAACATGGTGTATTTGAGGATATATGTGCCCATAGAAAGTGGCATGTTCTATTCCTGTATCTCAGGATCTGGAAACATTTCAAATCATATGATTAAATAGTTAGATTCATCATCTTTAATGGTATTAGTATAACTATCATGAAAATACATTTTATCCAGAGACTTAACTACTAGTCAAAATAAAAGGGAATTCTTCTCCAAACAAGATTTGCATGTGGATGTTTATAGCAACTTTACACATCATTGTCAAAACGTGGATGACACCAAGATACTCTTCACTAGGTATGTGGATAAATAAACTATGGTACCTCTAGATATTAATATTATTCAGCACTGGGCCAGGGAGACGGCTTAGTGGAATAAGCGCTTCCCTGGCAAAAAAAAA
>NW_004524742.1:461891-467963 GCF_000260255.1 Octodon degus
AGGATCACTATGAGTTCAATCTACTCAGTGATACCCTGCAGACCCTGCCCTTAATTTTAAAAAATGTTATATGAAAAATGGAACATTTCTACTTATAAGCAGTTGAGGGTATTGACTGTATACTTTCATAGGATTCAAAAAATCTTCTCATTTTCTAGTCATAGAATTTTAGAATGAAGCAATCACAATTCACAGTATCTGAATTTGTTCCCTGCTGTAGAGCAGAAGTGATAACAGACGATAAGTGAAATCTACCCCTGGATAAACCATTAAATGTATTCATAATAACTAAATTCATTTTCTTTCCTATGTACTAAGTTAATACAAGAATATAAAAATTAAAAATAGGTTTAAATTCTTTAATATGACCAAAAATTGAGAACATAAGAAAACTAACCAGAAAAGATTACTACTTAATATTTGTATTCTAAATAACAGGTTGAATTATGTTTCTGTTTATCAAAGAATTGCATGCTAATTATAAAAAAATGGAAAACCCAGAAAAGAAAAAGAAAAAATTAACTAGACCCAACCTATAGTCTACAACACTGAAGTAATTAAGATTAATGTGTTACATTCTGTATTTGTAAGAAGTGTACATAAGTAATTTTATGTAATTCATGTGTGAACTTTTACATGCTGCTTTTTGTATTATTGTTGTTGCTTGTTTCTTAGATGGGGTTTCCTGGCTGGGATTGAACTGGTGATCTTCCCACCTCAGAACCCTGAGTAGCTGGGAATAAAGGAATATGCTATCATAGTGGGCTACGTGCTGCTTTACCGAACTTCAACATTGTTATGTTTTCTTATGCTATTCATTTAATGTGTTCTCCTTGTTTTGTGTTGTGTAATATGCCAACAAAATGTTATAATTTATTTGAAAATGTCCATGATTTTTGGCACTTATGGCTCTAAGATTTTATTGCTGAAAATAACACTATGGTTTATACATTTATATATTAACTATCATCTACATATCTATAGGACAAACTGAAATTATGGTAAAAGTGTTTCTGTGCTACCTACCATCTATTTCCATATACATATTACTACACAATAATATGTAACACCACAGAATAAACTATGTGTATATACAAATACATATACACATATATTGCTTTCTACAAAGATTTGTCTGTTTACATACATGTATTTTAAACTTCTTATCTCATCGTATCTCAAGAGAACAGTTGAATGTCAATACAATTTTCCATGTGAGAATTTTATTCCAGTGGTGTTTAAAAGCAGCAATTAAATGAGGTCAAAAGGAAGAGCTTGACTTTATCTGTAAAAAAATATGATTTTACTGTTAATTAACTGACCCCAAAGTTTAGTGATATTTTTCCTGATTAGCTCTTGGACTCTGAACATTTTCTTGTGCCGATACAAGCCAGGTTAATAAGGAACATGTAATGACAGTCATTAAGTGCATCAGATATTTCAAGTCAGAGGTATAGCCATTGCCCAGTTCCCTTTTTTGATTTTTAAACCTTGTAGTTCTCTGAAGGGTTGACTGTGCCTGGGATTATCTTTTTGCCCTTGTCATGTTGAGTAAGAGACATATGTCCACAGAGCCATCTTCCAAAGATAAACTGTGTCATGGGATTGCCAAGATATGACATACAGTATCCAAGATTTAGCCATTTGTTGACAACAAATAATCCTGAACTATTTGTTAATAATTTATTGTTTCATCATTACAACTTTCTTTTGCTGCCATTTTATTTATTGGGTGGAAGAGTTCATAGGGAGAAGACATTTAGTTGAGTGTGACCCCATGCTATGAACCTAAAGTGTGTTGTCAAAGGCTCCAAAATATTCACTACAGGCAAATAAAACTGTTAGGTGGACCTGGTATGCCTCCCTTGTTACTAGTATCACACATATTCCCTTCCTGTCTGTAGGCAGATTTGTTGGTGTTTGTTGCTTTGTTTCCTCTGATTCCCCCATAGGAGTTTATCTGGTCTGATTCAGATACTTGCGTGAGAAGGTCTTGTCAGTTCTGTTCTTATTACTGGAACAAAAGACCCCAAACTGCAAATTAATGGAAGAATGGTTTCTTTTTTTTTATTTGTCCATAATTTTATTGAGAAACAAATAGCAATGAGATAGTTTCAAGTCAAATTGGTAGGACAGTTTCAATAATTAACACATTGCAAACATTCTTTCTAGTCATTAATTGCTGTACAAGATGCAGACATGATATCCTATTTACAAACACCATTAGAACAAATCCCTCTACTCACTAAGAGAATATAACTATATATCTATTCTAACCACTTGGAATACACAGGTAAAAAATGGACATTCATCTGTATCCTCTTTTTTTGTTAAGTTCTGTTATTTGAATATTACACATGTGTAAACTCAACAAAATATTCTAAAAGAGTCCAGTAGCCCATAATAATATTGGGTCTTCTGCTTCACTGGCAATGTCAGAAAATTGGTTTCTTTTGACTCAAGGTTTGTAGTGGTTTCAGATCCTAGTTAGCTGATTCCAAGGCAGGGTACATGGCAGTGGGCAAGACAGAGGAGAAGCAGCTTATGGTAGAACATGGAGGAAGCCAAGAGGAAGCTTGGCAGGAGGAGAGAGGTGAACCCTTCAGGGCACACCCTCAGCAACCCACTTCTTCCCACCAGCCTTCACCCCCCTCCAGCACACCAAGCTGTAAATTCATTGATGGATCAGTCCAGTGATCACTCCCATGATTCTCTCACTTCTGTAACACCCCACTGATGAGCGCATGAGACTTTAAGGGAACACCTAGGTGTAGGTTTTAAGGGATGCTGAGAAAGCAACACTGATAGGTGCGTAGTTGCTGTGGTGGTGGTAGTGCTGAAAGCTCTTAGTCACTGTGCGATGCACCAAATGCCAGGCTTGTATATCCAACTGCTGTCTGAGCACTTGTGCTTGAGCAGCTCATCTCAGACAGCATGTGCCTCTAAAACTCCCTTCACTTGCCACTTTACCTGTCACAGTAGTTGGCAACTATATCCTCCCAATTTTAGCTCAGTGTCCTAATAGTTATCCTTGATTTTCTACTTCTCTCATACCTGACACCTAATGCAAAAGACTCCTAGCTGCTGTACTCTCAAAAGAGTTGAAGAACTCCAACATTTCTCATCACTAGCCCTCTTTCCCTGACTCAAGTACCATCATTTCTCAAGTGAATTCTTGTCAGAGGAGACAGCTCGCATGACACTCTCTTTACAGAAATCTGCAGTTCCTTGCACTCCATTTCATTCAGAATTTTTAAAAGTCCCTAATGTGGTCCTTACCAAGCTGTTACCCTTCCTTTGTGCATAGATTTTCTTTTTCACTAGTGGCCTTTTGGCCTCACTGTTTACCTCTACCTCAAGGCCTTTGCCCTGAGGATTGTCCTACATGGAATGTTCTTCCTTCAGATAACATCTCAACTAAACCTTCCCTTTCCTCAACATTTGCAGAAAAGTCATTATTCAAATGAGCTCTATGGAGACCACCCTATTTAAATACTGACCCTAGTAGTTCGGATTCTTTTTATTCTGGTATAATTCATTAATTTCCCTAAGTCACAATTGCATTGTGTTTTAACTACTGACCTACTATATGATATGCTTACTTACTATTCTTTTGTTTGCTGTTTTGTCTTTGTATTGATTAAGCTTGTGTAGAGGAAGAAATTCTGTAGAAAATACACACATAATTATGGAAGGGGGTTAACATAAGATGTAAGGGTCTACCATGATCATCTTCATGCTAGATAGCATTCCATAGGCATTGTGCCTAAAAGGACAGAAGTCACAAAATAAGAGGGATTGAGGAAGCAGCACTCTTCCAAAATCAAAGGTTTGAATGCTCACTGTAGTCACTAAGTCACTAATGCAAGTATACAACAGAAGGCTGAAGAAACTGGAGACTATTGAAACTGTCCTACCAATTTGATTTGAAACTATCTCATTGCTATTTGTTTATCAATATAATTATGGGAAAAAAAAAGAAACTGGAGACTGACATCCAAAGGTAATTGAAGAGTAGAGCTCTCCTAAAGAAGGACTACTTCCTTGGCATTCACAAGAGTGTGAGCTACACAAGAGTCCACATTTACATTTACAATATCTTTCTTGTTTAGTGCTGAGTTTCCAGGGCTTTGTACAATTTCTTGTATATAACAAATATTTCTGGATGGATCCATATGCAAATAGATAAAGTAATAACCATACAGCCTCTAAGCTTATTGGTTGGTAATCTGGGGTGTGTTCTCCTCCCTCAGTTGGATGGCCTACATGTCAATCATCCACAAACAAACTGAGACTTGGGTTTTACTAATCTACTAAGGATAAACTTAATCTTTTCAGGTTGATTAACGGTCATAGTTTCTCTCACTAGAAGGTAAGGCATATGAATGTAAAGAGGTTTACTTGCTTTGTTTACTAATGAGAATTCCAACAGTCTAGGACAAAATTTTGCATATGACAGTAGCTGAATAAATACACAATAGAAATTCTGTAAATCCAACAAAACAAACTAAAAATCCTGAGATTGAGAAGTAATCACAAAAATTCTTAGTAACTTCAATCCTGATGCACGGAGATGAAGCTGAATAAAAATATGCCCTTATATTTGGTCTGTAGCACCTATTTCTCTTAACTTCTTAAGTTTTGTCCCAAATTTCACCTTTGAACCTTCTCTGTCAAGACCAACAATAATTTGCATCTTGGAAAATTCCATCTTGAAAAATCCTGAAAATCAGGCATGCTGTCATTTTCATCTGCTGAGCTATCTGGTTGGTCCTATCATGTAATTTTAAAACCTTTTAAAAATAATTTCCAGCAGTCATATGACCCTTCTTGAGCACATATTTGAGACTATGACTAAATTTTACATTTGTAAAAGAACTGGATGTTGCTGGGGATTTTACATTTTGTTTCTGGTTTTGTTTTATTCCCCTTCCCATGAAGATACTGAGATACAGAGTGACTCTCCAACATCTAGGCCTAGGGCCATTAAATCTTTGTTTAAAATGGCTGCTGAAACTCCTGGTCAACACCACGCAATAGGACGCCACACTTCCTGAAGATAACTGATTGGTTGGGAAAGAGAGCAAAATAGTGTGTGCAGGACTTCTTTTCCTTTTTTCTTTCTTTTTGCTGTGCTCTCCCCATACATCACTCTTTGTTATCTTTTCTTTCGGATAACTTTTGTGCTAATATTGGCTGGAACTTTTGGAGACTACAGCATGAAAATTTTAGAAATAAACAAAGAAGTAGGCTGTTGCTTAAGTGGAACTTTACTATTCTTTTTGGGCACAGATCTGAATAGATAAGTGAAATTTAGCCTAATAAAATACTGATTTTCTCTTTTCACTGAAGTAAACCTCATAATTCTAATGCAGATTAAGTAAAACATTTCACCTAATGAGAGGGATGACTTAGAATTTATTTACTCTATCTATAATATTCTCCCTCTCGGTAGAGATAATCCAGTAGTAAATATGATAGTATCTTCACTTGAAATATTCATTATCCATGTATAAAAGGGAAAGACAATTAAAATAATCAAAAGCACACTCACCAAAACATGTCAAGGCTGATCAGAAAGCCCATCTGTATCAGATGAAAGAATGTGGTCACTCACAAGCTACTGTTACCAGAGGCCAAGATGAAAGGAAATATTGGTGAGGCAGAAAATTTGCCACAGAAATGATTGAATAAAAACATGAAAGAAAACACACTCAGCATCTAAGTCTAGACCTAATTGCAAAAAGGAATCATTCCATGAAATGCAATTAAATTTCTAGTGAGATCAAAGCATTCTTCTACAAGGGAGGTGTAAAGAGAAATAGAGAAATAGTCTCCTCACAATTAAGAAATACTACCAAAATTGAAAGGAAACTCCAGAATATCTCTCAAGATTGAAACAATGAAACAAATACATAGGATAGGCTGTTTGTTAAAAAAACACAGGCATAAAACATAAATAAATGCAATTAGCCCAAGATACTCTAGGTAGTAAAATAAATTACCCTGTACTGTAATTAAATGTCATCTGAAAGCATCTTTATAATCATACTTACTTAATTTTATAATATT